>NC_081417.1:8497260-8797260 GCF_949786415.1 Peromyscus eremicus | reverse complement strand
CATGTGGACAAAAGATTGTTGTTACTAACCCCAGATTCTCAAGTGCACCGGAGCAGCAGACTGGAAGTGACTCCCCGACCCAGTCAGGCCCTCTGGGGGGAGGGCCCCTGTAGGCCACTCTTAGGGGTGGTGACCCTGGAAAGGCAATTCTCCACTCACCCCAGTCACACAGTGTGCTTGGTTCAGGTGTGCTCTGAGCTTCCTGAGGCCCCCTGCTGGCTCCTACCTGTTCTGCACTGCAAAGTCTCCATCCTGAGGCTCTCTGCTCAGGGACCTGGCCTCAAATCTGTTGTGCCCAACCCAACAGTGCTCATGGTCCAACCCAGTGCAGGCGCTAGGTCACCTTGAGTCCCTGCCCCAGCCACCACTTACCTGACATGCAGCATCACAACAGTGCCCTCCCCTATCTGCTGCATGTGCTTTGGGTCACAGAGCAAGAAGCAATGCGGGGGGCTGGAGAGATGGCTCAGAGGTTAAGAGCACTGGCTGCTCTTCCAGAGGTCCTGAGTTCAATTCCCAGCAACCATATGGTGGCTCACAACCTTCTATAGTGAGATCTGGTGCCCTCTTCTGGTGTGCAGGCAGAACACTGTATACATAATAAATAAATAAATCTTGTTTAAAAAAAAAAAAGAAGAAGAAGCAATAGGGGATAGGAGTACTCTTAGTCTGTCCCAGTGCAACCAAAGGAATCATCTGTCCCTTCTGCTGGCTATCTGGCCCCAAAAACTGTGCATGTACAGTTACTTATCTGGAGTCACAATACATGCCTAAGCTCAGGCATAAAACACAAGTACTTGTGGCCACATTCCTCACACATTCATATAGGCAGGACATTCCAATAGAAAGGCAAACAAACTTTTTCTAGGGAAACAGTGTCAGCTGATCAACTCAAAAATCCTAAAATAAGAGTCAATAGTTTTCGTAAGTCAGGAAAAGAACAAAATTACAACACACAAGACAACAAAATAGCTCTCCTGGAACCTGGAGACAAAACCGAGAGGAAGACACCGGCCTCATGCCAGTCCCACGGGAGTGACCGTGTCTTCTATACAAATCAAATTCAAATACAAATCAACCAAAGGGATCTGAACCCATCCAAAGGACCCTCTGCAACTTCTGCAGGTACTTACAAAATTTGGGCTCCCTTACAAAAGATATCCAGAAAACCAAAAGGCCCACTTATAAAGAGATATCCCAAAAGCTCATTTACAAAAGGCCACTAGATATTGAGGCCAGAAAATGGTGGTACACATGCCTTTAATCCTATCACTTGTGAGGCAGAAATCCATCCGGATCTCTGTGAGTTTAAAGCCACACTGGAAACAGCCAGGCATGATGAGGAAGTGATGGCAGAAAGCAGAAAGGTTTATAAGGTGTGAGGACCAGGAACTAGAGCTGGTTAAGCTTTTAGACTTTGAACAGCACAGTTCAGCTGAGATCAATTTGGATGAGGACTCAGAAGCTTCCAGTTTGAGGAAACAGGATCAGCTGAGGAACTGGCAGGTGAGGAAGCTGTGGCTTGTTCTGTTTCTCATCTTCCAGTGTTGACTCCAATACCCAGCTCCTGGTTTGTTTTTATTAATAAAACCATTTAAGATTCATGTTACACTCAGGTGTGGCAGAGTTTTTTATCATAGCAGAAGTTGGGGTGAGGGGATTTCCAGGGTCCAGAACCCTGATTGGCTGACAATTGTCTGGGGTCATCTGTAAAACAAAAAATAGGTGTGAGCTAGACTCAAGGACATCTGGTCACCTTATCCAATGGTTGGCATGTTTGGGATGTCAGGTACTTCCTCACCCCTGGGTGGTATCAGCTTAAGGCTTTTCCTGGATCTGGGTGTTGCCTGCCAGTAAGACTGTCACAGAAGCTGTGTCTAGGCCCTTAAGCTTGTCATGGCTGCTGTGTGGTCAAGCTATTTTGGGGCTCCTCCCCATATATATATATATATATATATATATATATATATATATATATATATATATATCTCACAAAAAAAATATCAGGTCTTATATTTCACAGTCTGTGATAGAAAATTAATTTACATTAGGTCATTAGAAAACAAAGAAACATTAACTAAGCACACAAAATTTTAAAAAATGAAAACAGACAACAAATGCTTAATTAATGCAAAAGGAGCCCTAGTAAACAGCAAAGCAAATCTGCTAAAGTTACAATCAGCAACTCATTAAAAAGGAGATCTTTAAGAGATTCAATGTGTTACTTTTGAGTGTGTGTGTGTGTGTGTGTGTATGTGTGTGTGTGTATTTAATTGCATTGTGAGAGCTCCCATATGTTGTTCAATGTGCTTATATTTTATCTGTGTACCCCAATAAAACTTATCTGGGGATCAGAGGAAAAAGTCAGCCACTATATTTTACATAGAGGTCAGGTAGTGGTAGCACATGCCTTTAATCCTAGTGCTAGTTAACAATAGGGAGGTCTGGACAGACAAACAGGAAGTGATAGAGCTGGGCAGAAAGAGGAAGTGATGAAGCTGAATGGAGAGAGTTAAGTAAGATGACAGGGAAGAGAAAGGTATATAGATGTGAGTATACGGGAAATAGCTCTCTCTGGAGGCTGAGGAGTTGATAAGGTGAGGTTGGCTGTGGCTTGTTCTAGTCCTCTGATCTCTCAGTTTTCCCCCCAATATCTAGCTCCAGGTTTTTTATTAATAAGACCATTTAACAGTTTGTCTTACAGTTCAGAGGTCAGTGTGAGACCAAAATGAGCCATCTTAGAAATAAGACCAAAATGCTTTCACCCTAAAATTAAGGCCTAATATTTTTCCTTTTAGGAATAGGCCATTAGTTAGTGAAACCAGTCAGTTCAGATTCCAGAAACCAGGAAGTGTAAAAGTACAGAGTCACAAGATAGTCACAAGGTAATGCCTGCTGGACTATGGAATGTCCTCTCCCTGGTTTCCAGGGTAACTGACCACAGAAATGCCCCCACCTGAGGGCAGCCAATGAGAAATGGTGGTGGGCAACCACTCCCTTAGAAGTAATTTCTAGAAGTCCCTAGAAGCGAGCCAATCAGAATTGTACCCATACTAGCACCCCTAAATGATGTAACCTTGTGATTTTTTCCCTTTAAAAGCTGAGCTTGCAGATAGGTGGGCACTTCCTCCAGCCTCCACTGCATTGGATCTGTTGGACAAAGTCCCTGCCTAGGCTTGTATTGCTTTTGGATATCCAGAATTAAACCTTGCTTTTGCATTCTGGCATGCTCGTCTTTGGTGGTCTCTCTGGGGGTCACGATCTGAGCACAACAGTCAGCACTGGGCACCTTCCTCTATCCCTCTCCATTTTATTTTTATTTTTGAGACAGAGGACAGAGTCTGTCCTTGAACCTAGAGCTCACTGATTGGCTAGATTGGCTGGCCAGTGAGTTCCTGGAATCTGCCTGTCTCTGTTACACACACACACACACACACACACACACACACACACACACACACACTGTTACAGACACTTACCATCATGCTCTTCTTTTGTGTGGGCAATGATCTATACTTCTTTTCACGTGGTATTGATATTTAATTGTATCATCATGGTTTGGTCCTCATCTTGGAATAAATTGCCAGAAAAGTGGATTGACAACAGAAACATATGTGTCTGCTGTTTCTACTTCAAAATCGTACAGATATAGAAGTGAATCTTTATGTCTACTCGTCTTGCTTCTCTGAGGTTTACACTGATAGTTTAAAAAAGGTAAACTGCATTGCCAATATTCCATACCTATTCTAGGTGTGGCCCAAAGGGCAGTGTTACACTGAAACCATGGCAGGTAACATTGAGCACAGAGGCTGAAACTCTGTTTCTGCCACTATGATGCTAATCGGCATGCTCCTTCCTTATAATTACCGAAGAAAGGGCCCTATTCCTTCCCATTAGCATGCATTTTGCCCAGTTGAGAGAACTCTGTGACTTCCAGTTTAAATTTAATTGGACAAGGTAAATTAATTGGCGTTGTAAATCAAGTGACTATTTTAGTGTTGCTCAACAGGAAAAGTTTCCAGCCTACTCAGCCTCCAGGTCAACAGGCTTTCTGCAAAGTGTTGGTACAAAGTGGCAGCCTTATCGCTGTTAAAGCTAAGGTCTTCTGTTCGTTGGGGGCAGGAACAGGATGACACAGACACTAGGGTAGTGCATCGATGACAATCTGCCTCATCACTGCCAAAGCACCCACAGTTTCCGTCTTCCAAGTACACACAGAGCTTTGTTTGCTTGTGTCACTCTCACTAGCTGGTCCAAGGCTCATAGAAGAAAGAGAACCCAGGGAAACCAGGGGTGGGGATGCTTGTTTTTAGTCAAATCATATGTAAAAATGCTTTCCCTTGTGTGCAGAAGTAGATTTATTCTTATCAAGTGTAATTCAAAGAATTTGTCCAGCCTTCTACAGTATGCTATATACCTCTTCCTCTCAAGTGATAACAAATTAATCGGAAATGAGTTGGCTACACCGTTCTTAAATGTGTAAGTTTATATCGTCTCATCACAGTGCTTTGGTGGAGACTTTGTTGTATCCCAGACTCCTGTCCAAAAGGTGTTTGAGAAAGCCACTGTTACAGCAGGCTCTCCTCTCCAGTACCTGTCTGCAGGATCACAGAGCACCAAAGCCATCTATGAGCTGTTAAATCAGCTGCTGTATGCTTTCCTCAGAATCAGAAGTCTCCTAATTCAGCAGCGTGTTTATACTCAAATGAACATGGAAAGAATGAGCATTTCTGGAAGAGTAGTTATTTATACTTAAATAAGACAATCTCACAGGAAATGAAGTTCTATAATTTCCATGTTCAAAGAACAAGTTTCTCATGAGGAAGATTTGTGAAATTTAGGCTTGAGATAATGTCTTCTTCAAAGCCCAAAAATGTAAAACAAGAACAGAAAGCCACAGTCAGGGGAAAGTCTAAGCTTATGCAGCTTATTTTTAGAAGAGACACTTCTACCTAGAAGAAAAAATGCATATTCAAGTCAGAAGGAAAACAGTCCTCTAAGGAAGTTTTATAGTCAGGTGAATCACGTGTCCTCTGTACCTCTCTGCACTGTGGGTTTTCTGTCATTTCTTCCAGAACAAGTGTTAATTTCATCTCAACAAGAGAAAGTGCATTTCTGTGCATGCCCCATTTATGTGACAGGCCCAGAGACATCCCTCCCTCTCAGATTAGGTCTCAGTGAAGCTAGTGACTTATAAGGAACCACTGAATTTAATCTGAACAATGAGTTTTTTAAGATGGTACTTCTTTTGTCCAGGAAGACAGGATCCTGTAGGCTGGGGCTGGTGCCTGGGTTTTGGCCTCTTTCATTGGTGAGAAAGAGACAGAGACCACAAGCAAGAAAACCAGACAAGCACGGCCACAGTGTGGTTTTGGTGGGAGTCTTTACTTCACCTGCTGGGTGTTTTCTAACTACTACAAAAATGTCCATTGTAGAAAAATTCTTAAACCCCACCTATATGTTTTTATGAATTTCAGAACTAGTTTTTTGATGCCTTCTTAAATTTTAACTTTTATCATTTTTGTTTATTTGACATTCGTCTACTTTCGTCACTTTCCAAAAAGTAACCAGAAAGAAGAGTGCCACTCAAGAAAAGGAGGCCATCATTGTTGGCAGCTGAGCATCAAGGGGTAGCTAACAATAAATAAATAAATAAATAAATAAATAAATAAATAAATAAATAAATAAATAAATATAGATTTAAAAAAAAAACTTCTTTCATTGTCTGATTCCTGGGTGTAAGAGAAAAAACATGACTGTGAGATAATCAGATCCATAATTCTGGATACAGGGAACTTTTTTCTTTGAAAATCCTCTACTCAGAATAATGTATCTCAATAAAAGATAATTCTTTAAACCATGTGTTTCTATAGCTCTCATGGAGTCTCTTATCTAGTTAAATGAGCTTAAAATTGGGTAATAAATAATTCTTTTGCCTTTTGTTCAATTCTAAAAGCAATGATAAAACTGGGGGTTTTCACTTCTTTTTCTAACATTTTCAACAATAACAGTTTAAAAGTTCACAAATCCATAAAATTTAGATTAACAATTAAAAAGTTCTAAACATGTTCATATGTAAACATACAATCCTTCTCATGAATAGGAATAATTTTTAAATTAGTTTTTTAGTTTTGTTTTTGTTTTTGTTTAGTCTGAAGAGTTGTTTTTGAGGTCAGGAGCATGTACTGTTGCTGTGGAGGACCTGAGTTTAGTTCCTAGCACCCACACCAGGCTGCTCATAACTCCATGTAACTCCAGCTCCAGGGAAATCAGATGCCTCTGTCCTCTGTGGCCACCCACATGCACACACACACACACACACACACACACACACACACACACACACACACACACGATAAAGTAAATCTTTAAGAAAAATGACTTGTTTTTCAAATTGAAATTGTAATAAAATTCTTATGGTAGGGGACTAGAAATAATTAGGAAAGATGTTTCCAACTATGAAAGATTGTTAACAGAAGTTTTCTGTGATTTTAACATTCTATATATGTTCTTAATCTAAGATGGAGTAAAATCTAATTTCCAAAGATTTCTTCCAAAGCTTTAGCTTAATGATGCATGGCACTGAATTCTATCAGTGCTAACTGACATAGCCTAGTGTCCTGCTATTGTACTAGGTGCTGGTTGGGTGCTGGCTTACATTACAGCTGTCCAGCTGTTCTGAGCCCATTAAGTTCAAGCCTCTCTGTCCTCCTCTACATCAGGGGCATAAGAAGAGCAGCTATGTACAGTGGTTGTCATGATGATAAAATGATGTAATGAAATGAATCATATTCTCAACAGGGAAAGTGCTTAACGAATGCTATCAACCACTTGGGGAAAACTCCCTTGTCTGTGTGTTTGTAGATCTCATAACTGTAAAGAGATGGTGAAATTATTTGTTTGTTTCTGTCCATGCTGCAGAGAGTTGTTGAGGTTCTAAGTGCCTCCAAATGTTCATTACAGCCATAGAAATTATGAATAGTCATTTCTGCCTAACTTTTACAAATCTCCTCTCCTATTGCAGTGTTTAAGTCACAGAACACATGTAATATTTTTCTTTATCGCAAAGGATTAACAACTCATAAGTAGAAACCTCTACACATATGCATGTGTATGTAAAGTTGTGATATCCAGTATGCTGCATTCACTGCATTGGAGTTCCTGTGTCACTGATGAGGGTGGAGATGAAGGTCACAGTCACACACAATGCCAGTGCAGTCTCTGGAGTAGTATTACACTCCACTCTGCCCTGTTGCTGAGGCTGGCACTGTCCTTCCTCTCTACTCAGTTCCATAAGTCATTTCACCGATCTACAAATACTTATTATTCATTGTGCTAACTTCGTTTATGTATCGGAGAAAAAGATGAATTGAAAAAGAAAGAACAGTGGACTGAAGAGGCTTATTTATGTTTGTTAACTTAAAAACTATTAAGTACTCAGTGGAAAATGCTACAGGTCATCCTTATGGGTTTGTGCATAAATACACACACACACACACACACACACACACACACACACACACACACACACACACGTTCCAAAATGTCGTGCTGTGCCACACCAGTGGACCGAGTTGCTGAGAGTCAAATGGTAGGTGAGATCCTTAAGGAATCTAGAACAATGTTGGCTTCGTGTTTCAAGCAGGCCTTTCTGACCTGCTGTTGTTGTGGCAGCTAATGAATACAGCTGAGTGAGAGTGAGAAGACAGCGGGAAGAGGCTAATTAAACACTTCTGAGGTAACAGTACTGAAAAGGAGGCCATCTGCTTTATTGTCACAGTGGGCAGCACAGAGTGCTAAAATACTCTGAACACAAGGAAGCCAGGAGGAGAAACAGGAAAATTATGCCAAGTATGACATCTAACTTTGTCTTCCCACTTGTCAACCAAGCAGAAACATTTCTATTGACCTGACGATATCCTTAAGAAGCAGCCAAAGCTTCACGGAAGTCTGTGCTGTGTGGTGGAGATCAGCTCTGTAGTGCAGGGGCATCATCTTTAAAACAGGGCATTCATTGTTCAGGGAGACACTCTCACTGAGGGTGCAATCCAATCCAATGTTTCATTTGACTTCAGGACCTTACAGTTCAAAGATTTAGTTGAAATTGTCTATGAACACTAGTTTTCAAGTTTATCCAGGTCTTGAACAATGTCTCTGATTACAAGCAATAAAACTGACTGACTAAGGGTGAGGGGATGATAACAAAATAGCAGATCAAATAATTAGAAAGACAGGAAAACCTCTTTGATGTTAAGCTGTCAAGAGTATATGGAACCCCACAGTGCAGATTGAGCACCCACAAGGACAGCTGTTCTCCTTCATACCTAACTCCGCCAGATGTGGGTTCCAGATGCATAAAAATTAATCAGCAATTGGCTTTCACCCCAAAACAGAAATCTCAAGGAGAGCCTCAGGTTTCTCATCTGCACTGCATGGCACATGAAAATTATAATTTTCATGATCCTGGGTGGGGGTGTAGGTACTTAAAATTTTCCAGAGACTTCTAAGAAGATGTGGTAGATGGAATACAAGTTATCTAATACAGCAGCCATCTAATCTGTCATACCAAATGAAACTTCTCAGGGTAGGTAAAGGGCTCTGTTAAATAATTATCCACCCACAGAAGTGTGAGCCTCAACACCTCCAACAGAAGTTAGCAGGGGCATGGTAAAGTGACAAGTACCTGACGTGCATTTCCCTAGCTTATTAGCTACCAAGTCAAAGATTCTAAATTTTGCAAAATATTTAGATTTGTGTGCTCATCACACACACATGTCCTCTCTCTCTCTCTCTCTCTCTCTCTCTCTCTCTCTCTCTCTCTCTCTCTCTCTCTCTCTCTCTCTCTCTCACCTCTTCATACATTCATACTCACACACATCAAGAACTTCGGCTTCATTATGATAGTAATTGTTGTGGGCTCTTTATGTTAAATGGGTTTATGGTCCTCGAGTATACAAGCTTTCAAAAATGCAAAAGTTAGAAAAACCCCAAAGCTACAACTTTTAAAGTTCTAACTCTTCATTATTATTATTATTATTATTATTATTATTATTATTATTATTATTATTTATCATTTTTTTTTGGCTTGCGTTTGTGTGTGTTCCTGATTATATCATGACAATTATCTTTTTTTCTTTCTTTTTGGTTTTTTCAAGACAGGGTTTCTCTGTGTAGTTTTGGTGCCTGTCCTAGATCTTGCTCTGTAGACCAGGCTGGCCTCGAACTCAGAGATCCTCCTGGCTCTGCCTGCTGAGTGCTGGGATTAAAGGCATGTGCCACCACTATGCAGCGACTATTATTGATTATCAATTGATAATCATTCTGTCAAATTTTATCTGTAGCTTTTCCAAGTCTTTTGTCTTCCAGTTTTGATATTTCTTCAAAATTTACAGTCAACGTCTTAAAAATAATTCTAACAAGGACTTTTAAAATAAATTTTCTTAAAATATTTGCTCTTATGGGTTGTTCTATATTGTACTTATAAAACTTTGGAACTATTGTCTGAGATATTCTACAGAAGTACAAGTTTTAACCAAAGGACCTAAGCACTATTCTTTGAGATGCTAATGTATCACCAACAGAATAGACAGAATTAAACTTGGGAATGGACTCCAGGTGACTCAACCTAAGAACTTTTAATTACTCTAGTGCGATTAAAAAAAAGAGGGTGGAAATTAGTACTAACTTTTTTGGGAATTGGTAAAAATTATGGCTTGACAATTTCATGAATTTATACAACACATTAAAATCAATTCTTTTCCTTCCAACTCCTCCTGTACCATACTACCACATTTCCCTTTTAATTTCATGTACACTCTGTAGCCGAGTCCTCTTAGTACTGCCTTCATGTGCATTGGCATAGGGCCAACTACTGGAACATGAGCCAACTACCAGGCACTGAGTCTCCCTTCCCCAGTAGCCATCAATTGCCAACAGCAAGTCATCCAGGAGTGGTGTTTCCTGAGCACCTCCCTAGCCCATATCAGAATTTTGGCCGGATTAATACTGTACAGGTCTTGTGCATGCTGTACAGACAACGAGTTAATGTATACAACAGGTCTGTCATGTCTGGAAAACATTTTTTGCAGCATTCATCTATAAGCTCTGACTCTTACAATCTTTCTTGCCTCTTCTTTGTTGACTCCTGAGCACTGGAAAAAAGCATATTGTACACGAATTTCTAAACAATCTTAGTAAATAAGAAACACGGAGCCAAATACAGAGGAAATAGCCAAAGAGATCAGAGCAATAGCCACGACTAACTTTAGTTTACCACCAGAAGTAGCTTTCCCGGAGGGAGAGCTTCTTCCTGTCTGACTTGTCTTTTTATTGCCTTTCTGTTCTGCCTTCTCATTGGCTCTAAACCCAACCACATGACTTCCTTGTCACTGCCTGTCTATACAGACCTCCAGGTCTCTATGGTTGGTATTGGTGAAATTATTAAGGCCACTCCACGTAGTTAAAAGGAAAGTTTATTAGTGGCGTAACTTACAAATGAAGGGATAGGTAGGTCGCAGGGTCTGGGGAAGGTGTATCGCAGTCCAGTGGTGTTCTCTGGAGCTCTGCTCAGTCAACCTCCACTGTCCACAGTCCAGGAACAGAGAGCTCGCCCATCCGGAACTTGGGTCTTCAGGGTCCTCCCTTGGCCCCACCTTGTAGGTGTGACAGTTACTGAAGCCTCAATGGGGGTTGGAACTTCCAGATCAAAGCTGAAATGGCTACCCACTACAGGTTGGCACTAGGATTAAAGGTTCGTGTCACCACACTTGGCCGTATCCTTGACCACACAGAGACTCTGCCTGCCATGTGATCAGATTAAGGGCGTGTGCTACCACCGCCTGACTCTGCTTATGGCTCACTTTGATCTCTGATCTCCAGGTAACTTTATTTATTAACATACAAATAAAATCACATTTCAGCACAAATAAAGTATCACCATAGCGTATAATATCACCATCCCATTTAAGGCTGAGTAATTCACAATCTCTTATTCTATGTACTTCTACCAGTTGTGAGTTTCTGTACCAATTGCTATCTACTGCAAAAAGAAAATTCTCCAATGAGGGTTGAATGATGCACTAATATATGGAAAGGAATATAAAGTATTTAGAAACTAGTTTGATACTATGTCCACTTAGCAGTATAATAGTAATAGGTTCTTCCCTGAGGCATATGGCCTATTTAACCATGGGTTCTTGGCCAAGGTAACAGTAATATGTGGTGATATATTGTGCACCCCAGTAAAGCTTACCTGGGGATCAGAGGCAGCCACTAAATTAGTCATAGAGGTCAGGCAGTGGTGGCACACACCTTTAATCCTATCACTCGGGAGGCAGAGATCTGTCTGGATCTCTGTGAGTTCAAGGCCACACTGGGTTACATGAGAGAAACAGAACCAGGCAGTGGTGAAACACACCTTTAATACCAGGAAGTAATATGGCAGGACACAAAAAGGTATATAAGGTGTGGGGAAATAGGAACTCGCTCTTTTGAGGCTGATGATTTCATAAAGGTAAGCTAGTGGCTGGCTGTTCTGCTTCTCTGATCTCCAGGTAAGCTTTATTGGGGTACACAATACATCATCACAGTAATGGGCATGAGTTCTATCTTGTGGAGCAGGCTTATCATCCAATCAGAACTTGGTTGGCTACTCTCCTAACATTCATGCTCTTATTGTACTACTGGGCATATCTTGCAAGGGTGATCATTATTATAGCTCAGGAGTTCACAGCTGAACTTAATGACTGTTGGTTACTTTTCTCCTCTAGTAGTGTTCACAGCACCTTCTGGAACTATGAAAACTAGCTAGCAGGGGTGAAGATTTCAGGTCAAGTATGTGTGTCTTCAGCAACGGGGACTTCATCAATTTCTGAAAGGTAACCAAAAGCAATGTTATAGGAGGATCAAAGGGATTTTAACAAGACTTGATGCTGGGATTTTTGTTTAATAGCCTGTGGTGTTTGGTAGAGATTTTCCTCCATACAAGGCAAGTGCACTTAAAGTCATTTTATATATTTTGTATAAATATTCACACGTATTTGTATATGAAACTCATAAGATAGGTTTCCATATAAATTTTTCAGCGATCTTTAGTGTCAGTTATCACTTCCTATGCCCTCTCTACCCTTCCTTCCTATTCTCCGCCTCACTTAATTCTTTCTAACTCATCTTTCCTCTTGGCACTGATGTCTTATTATTTACCTTACCTTAAAACTCCACATGTCTCCTTAACAGTTTCCTAAATTATACTTGTACCCCACCTTAAAGACACATATCTGAAGATTCAAAGTGAGGATACACATACAAGATAGACCATGTAGTATTTGTCTATCTGGGTCTAAGTTACCTTATTCAGAATTATTATATCTAGTACTATCCATTTACCTGTA
This sequence comes from Peromyscus eremicus, assembly GCF_949786415.1. Taxonomy (NCBI): domain Eukaryota; kingdom Metazoa; phylum Chordata; class Mammalia; order Rodentia; family Cricetidae; genus Peromyscus; species Peromyscus eremicus. The sequence continues at coordinate 8,784,871 of NC_081417.1, read as the reverse complement.
AATTTCATAATTTCAGTTCTTTTACAGCCAAACAACATGACATTCCATAAATGAACTACAATTTTATTACCCATTCATCATTTGATTTAAGATATTTCCATTTCCTAGATCTCATGAATAGAGCAGCAACGTGCATGGATGAGCAAATATGTCTGTAGTAGGAGAGAGTCCTTTGAGTATGTGCCCAGGAGGAGTTATAGCTGTGTCATATGATATATATATATATATATATAAAACTTTTGAAAAACCTCCCTATTGATTTCCAAAATACCAACAACAAGTATTTCCCTTTCTCCATGTCTAGGCCAGCATTTCTCATCAGTTTTGCTTATCTTAGTCATCCTGACTAGAGTAAGACGAAAACTTAAAGTAGTTTTAATTTTTGTTTCCCTGATATTTCCTAGATATTTGTATTTTTTGAGAGCTCTCTGTTCAGTAGCTTATTTTTAATCAAGTGTTTTATTGGTGTTTGATTTATTGAGTTACTTATTCTAGCATTAATTCTCTATCATATGTATAAAGGAAAAAAGATTTTTTCCCCTTTTGCAGATTGCCTCTTCACTTGATTGATAGTGTTCTTTGCTGTACAGAACCAATTTAGTTTCATGTGGCCCCATTTGTGAATCGTTCATCTTGATTCCTGTGCTACTAAAATCCTATTTAGAAAGTCCTTCCATTTACCTACAAGTTGAAGCAAACATTACTTTTTTCTCTAGCTGGCCAGGGTATCAAGTCTCATGTTGATGTGTTTATACATTTGGAGACAAGTTTTGCACAGAGTAAGGAATAAATACCTAGTTTCATTCTTCTACGTACATTAGCTATTCAGTTTTTCTAGCACCAGTGGTTGAAGATTCTGTCCTTTCTCTAATGTATATTTTTGGCCTCTTTGTCAAAATTCATGAGGCTATAGAAATGTGAGCTATATATGGGTCCTTAATTCTATTTCATTGATCAATGTTTCTGTTTTAATGATAGTAATATGTAATAATATATATGTATTATTATTTTTAGTATGGCTCTGTAGTATAATTTGAAATGGTAATACCTCCAAAATTGCTTTTATTTTTCAGAATTGTTTTGACTATCCTGTGTCTTTTGTGCTTCCATAAGAATTTTAGGACTTTTTTCAATTTCTGTCCAAAAAAAATGAGTTCAAATTCTGATAGAATTGTATTAATTCTGCAGATTGATTTTTGTTAAGATGGCCATTTTTCAATATTAATCCTACCAATCTATGATTATGAGAGGTCTTTCCACCTTCTAGTATCTTCTTAAATTTCTGTCTTTAGTATTTTGAAGTTTTCATTATACAAGCCTTTCACTTTCTTTGTTGACCTGGACCAATGGGCCATTCTTCAGGGACAAGTTTTTGAGCGGAAGAACTTAGGAAGGGGAAAATAAAAAAGACAGGAAAGTTGGGGTATGAGGTCTTACACAAGCTGATGGCTCATGCCAAGCAAGTTTATTAAGAACTATAGCATCTTATATACAGTTGTGGAGAGGGGGGCAGATGGGAGAGAGTCAGGAGAAAGCTATCATGCAATTGGATAAAGTTAGTAGGAAATTAATCAATCAATGTTGCACAAAGGGAACACAGGATATCTCATGTATGCCACAGGCTGAGTTCTCAGCGGCCTTGGGACTGATAATGCATGTCTCTTCAAGGGGAAAAGTCGAGTTTCTGGAAACAGAAACCTTAACTCTTTGGAGGTCTTAACTCCAGCCACATACTAGATCTTGTCAAATTTGTTTTGGTCAAGGACACAGAAATAACGTTCCTTCTGTTCTTTAATCAGGGCCTCTGAGAAAGCCTTGGATTGGCCTGTCTCCCAACACTTTGTTATGTTTATTCCAAGATATTTAATTAATTTATTTATTTATGTGAGGTTGTTATAAATAAGGATGTTTCTCTGATTTCACCTCAATATGTTTGTCATTAATAACAAAGCTACTGATTTTTTGTGTGTGTTAATTTTGTATTTTACCACCATGTTGAATGTGTTCTTTAACTCTAAATTTTTGTTGGTAGATTCTTTAGGGTATTTTATATGTAGATTCATATCACCTACAAAGAAGGATATTTTGACCACTTCTTATTTGCATCTCTTTATCTCTTTTTCTTGTATTATTTTTCTGACTAAAACTGCAATGATTATATTAAACAGGAGTAGAGAGACTAGACATCCTTGTTATACACATCAAAAAGTGCCAGGGTTTTCTCTGTTTAACATGATGTTGGCTATGGACTTGCTGTATATTACTATTGCTTTTATTATGCTGAATATGTTGTCTATATTCCTCATCTCTCTGAGCAAGACTTTAGTCATGAAATTATTTTGTCAAAGGCCTTTTCTGCATCTGTTGACTTGATCAAGTGGTCTTATTATCTGGTACATTATGTGATAGATAATATTGATTTATGAATGCTGAAACATTCCTACAACTCTTGGATAAATCAAATTGATATTAGTGGGTGATCCTTTTGGTCTTTTCCTTTTGTTTATAGGTACGTTATTGAGAACTTTTGCATCTATGTTCATCAGAGAGATTGCTAGATAATTTTTCTGTTCTGTTCAATCTTCATCCAGCATAAGTATCAGTACAATGTTGAATTCATAAAAATAATTTGGAAAAACAATTTTTCTTCTTTGTGAAATAGTTTGTTTGACAATCATCAATTTTAGTTCTTTAAAAGTTTAATAAAATTCTGTGGTGAATCAACTTGGAACTAGACTCTTGATGGGAAATGTTTTTAGTTTTTGTTTGATTTTTATTTTTGTTTTGCTCTTTTAATATCATTGCTGGTGATGTGTCTGTTTAAATATTTTATCTCTTCTTGTTTTAACTTTGCCAAGTCATATGCATTGATAATCTGTTCATTTCTTTCTGGGTTTCCAATTTGGTGGAATAAAGGTTTTAGAAGTACACCATTGCTCTCCTCTGGATTTCACTGGTATCTATTTTTCATCTGTTTTCTTTTTCATTTCGAATCATTTGGGTCTTCTCTCTTTTTTTAATTTGGCTAAAGTTTGTCAATCTGTTATAATTGTTAATATCAAAGAATGAACTCTTCATTTCATTGATTTATTTTTTCTCATGTCTATTTTGTTGATTTCTTTTTTGGTCTTGATCATTTCTTTCCATTTATTCTTTTAAGATCTTGCTATTCCAAGGCCTTAAGACACACCATTAAGTTCTTAATTTGCATTCTCTGTGATTTTTTTTAAACAGGCATTTAGAGCTATAAACTTTCCTCTTAGGGGCACCTTCATTATATATTCCATAGATTTTGCTACATTGTATTTTAATATTTATTGAGTACTAGGGATTTTAAAATTTGCTTTTTATTCCTTCAGTGATTCATAACAATTCCATAGTCTGTTGATCAACCTCCATAACTATGTGCATTTTCTTTGGTTTCTTTTGTGGTTGATATGTAGCCTTATTCCACTGCGGGAAGATAAAATACAAGGAGTTGCTTAAGCTTTCCCACATTTGTTGAGAAAAGCTTTCTGTCCCAATATATGGTCTGTTTAATAAAAGTTACACAGGCTGCTGAAAAGAATGTGTACTCTGTTGTATTTTGAAGAAATGTCCTGTAAATATCTATTAAGTCTATTTTACAGACAATTTTATTTAGCCCTAATATTCCTATGCTGATTTTTGTCTGAATGATTTGTACATTTGTAAAAGTGGGATATTGAGGTCACCCACTATTAATGTGTTTGGGCTAATCTGTTGCTTTATGTTTAATATTGTCTATCAAGGACTATCGGGGTCCAGCACCTCAATAGCCCTCTCCTAGGGTCCAGGAAGAATCTACAACCAGTCAATAATCTAATCTTTGAAGATATTAAATGAATGTATGTACACGAAACTCTTAGTTCATTCACATTATTTTATTTCTCTCTACATGGCTTCTATTCTGCTTTCTTAGTTCCTTTCTTGCCGGGTTCTCTCTACATCTTTCTATTTCTCTTTAAGGGCTATCTTAATTCCTTCATCTTAGTTCTTCCCTATTTTGGTCTTTCTCGTCTCATTCTTACCCACCTTGTTCTTCCTCATTTGGCTCTTCCTCATCTTCCATCTTGTTTTTCTAGTTCTCTCTCTAACTCTCCAGTAATGTCCTCCCAGTCTCTGAGGTTTACAGTTATATACCCATGCAATAGCAATGCTCTGGCTCAGCCAAGGTCACCAGGCTTTAATTCTTACAGGGTCATCAAGGCAGATAAGAGTTTTCCTCAAGCAGTGACTGTCAGGCTTTCTTTTACAACCCAAAAGGGGAGTGGTTAAAGGAGAAGGTCAAATAAGAACTTAAATCAGTTAATATATCAGAAAAAGGGAATTTATGTGCTCAAACTACATTTCTAGGAGTGGTTAGGTAAAATGTTAGGAGTCTGTAATGTTAGCATAAATCACGAGTAAAATAAAGCTGCTTATATTTCTTTAGGGCTCTAACAGTCTCAGTAACTCAGCTGTGTCAGGGAAGGGGGTATCTAGACAGCTGTGTCACAGCTTGATGTATCTGGTATGCAAAATACCCTTTTGTTCTAAGTTAAATGCCAAAAGGGAAGTTCTAGAGATATTGCTGAGGTTGTAAAGGAAGGTCTGAGCTTAATTTACACAAGAAACAAAGCTATGTAACTATCACCCCCCTGACCTAGGCGGGGTCTCCGTATGGATATTTACCTTAATTCAAGAGATCAGATTTTGATGTGAAAAGCTTACTCTGTCTGTCATTTGACCTTGGATGCCTGAGAGGTGTTTCAGATAAAATTCACTGTAGATGCTCTTGGAAGCACACATTGCACACAAAAAAACTCATTGCAGGAACTGGCTAATATATATACAAAAGCTAAGTATCACTATGACTCCTTAAGCTTTGGCTTGACCTCTGGAAAAGTCCTTGACCAGGTAGTAGCTTTTGTCATAGTAGCTGAATTCCCACTACAAATTCCTGTGGCTTGCAGCAAATGTTCCCATGATGGATCATTCCCCTGATGAGTAAGAAGTGACTTATATCACTTTTGATGGATTTTGGTTTGAAGTCTTTTTTGTAAGATATTAGGATAGTGGTACCCACTTGTTTCCTGTTCCATTTGCTTAGAACAGCATTGCCCACCTTTCACTTTTAATGTAGCATTTATCTTCTATGGTAGGTTGTACTTCTTGGAAGTAGCAAGATAATGAATCTTATTCTTTTAATCCAGTCTGTTCATCTAATCTTTAACTGGGCAGCTGAGACTATTGTTATTCAAAGTTATTACTGGAAATACATATTAACTTCTTTGATTTTTTTGATTTCATGATGTTTGTTTTCTTAGTCCTCTTTTGTTTAATCACTGATCTAACATTATTGTTATTTTTTTCATTGTTATTACTTGGATACCCTTATCCATTTCTTCCTTCCTTCCTTCCTTCCTTCCTTTCTTTTTTTCTTTCTTCTTTCTTTTAGTTTGAAGTATTCATTACAGTATCCTCTTTGTAGGGCTGGCTTGGTGGTTATAAATTCCGTTAACCTGATTTTATTTACCACTGAAAGCTTATCTTCCTCTTTCAATTATGATGGGTAGTTTTCCTGAACATAGTAGCATAATAGTCTGTACTGGCATCTATGGTCTTGTAGGATTTGTAGTTTATCAGCATAAGCCTCTCTGACTTTTAAGATCTCCATTGAAAACTTAGCTGTTATTCTCATGGGTGCTCAGATAACAGTTGCTTGGTATCATGAAGAATAGGAAGGTATGGCTCCCTTGGGACATGTGCATAGGTCTTCAGATGTTGGTAAGTTTTTTGCTGACTTTTAAAAATCTGATATTTAAACTCCCAATGTGGGATTAAACTAGACCACTTAGGACAGGTTTTATTCCAACAACAAACATTGGTTGAGGCTAAGGTACCAGATGCTTAATACATGATTTTTTTCAGAGACAGTTATTTGGAGAAAAGCAGAAAATTTGTCAGAATAAAATGAACTCACATTAGACACTGTACATGGTTGTAGCTCAGACATGTTAGAGGCTGCAGTAAAGAAATCAATCATTATGATCCATTTTCAGTTTGAGGTGAGCTTAGAGCTCATCAGAGAATTACATACAAACAGGAGTCATGAGGCTCCTGTCTTCTGTCCATGGTGCTTGGTGCCTTCATGTCTAGGTGCACTTAGTTCATCCTTGAATTGGAAAGTTACAGGCAGTCTGCTCTGTGACCAAGCCCACAAATTGGAAGAGGAAAATTCCCAAGCCCAAGGATATGTATGATATAAGGCTTTGTGTCTTGAATCAATAGGAAGGGGAACTTGGGGAGGGGGCTGGGAAGATTGTATCTTCTTGAGAAACTCAGCCAATAGGGAATTCCATGGTCAAACAAATGTGATTAGAAATATAAAAAACACTGTTTTGTGTCAAATCAGCTGCATCTATCTCATTTTTGCTTCTTTGTGCTCTTATTATGAAGTAAACATCACTGTTTTCACATGAAAGCAGCCTCCTGAGTTAAAGGCCAGCTTAAGTTATTCAGTATGACTCTGTCACAAAGTCATAGCAAAATTGGGGTTCTTTGTTCTATACATTCCAACAGTAAAACCAAGATAGTATGGAGAAATGTTTTTATACATGATTCTGTCAGTGACAACAGAAGTCAGAACAGAGGGAAAGAACCCACACTGCTACCTGCAGCAGCCTGAGGGTTCTTTTCAGAAAACTCAACCTAGATTAAGCCAGATTCTTGAATGCACTGCAGAATAGAAAGTAAAGATGAATCAGTAAGGAGCAGAGTCAGAGTTTATTAGGGAAATATTTTTATTATAGATTTAAGTAAGGGGAATAATTGAAAGGGTGGTAATTTGGAAAAGGACCAGATGCACTAAAGAGTGAGAGAACATTTTTTAAGAGAGGAAGAGCTGAGCTTAAGCATCCTTGCCAGAGCAAAATATTGCAATTTTCTTGACTTTTGAAGTTATATCTCAAAGAATTAATTAAAAAAATATTTTCTTTATTGCCCTACTGCAGCCAGGGTCTCTGTTGATGTCTGTGTCTCCTGTTACCATCAAAGGCCATGTGGATACCCCAGGTATGGGCAGCCATCTGAGGTCATGTTCATGTCCAAGAGCTGTGCTGCAGTTGGGGCCATATAGATCTAAGTGGCCTACATTGCTGCCCAGTGCCATGGTGATGTCTTGGTCAGAGTTGAAGCTGAGGGCCATGTCTGGGTCCATAGCACTACTGCAGCCAAGGTCTATGTTGATGTCCATGGTTCCTGTTATCATCAAAGGCCATGTAGATGCCAATGGTCTGGGCCACCACTGTGTTGATGGCCAAGGGCCATGCTGCCACTGAGGCCATGCCAATCTGAATGGCCTGCCCTGTCACTTGAGGCAATGGTGACATCCACACCTGGCTGTTGCCAAGGATCATGTCTGGGCACATGGCCCTATTGCAGCCAAGGTCTAAGTTGAAGTCTGAGGCCCATGTTGCCACCAAAGGCCACACAGAAGCCCGGGGTCTGGGCCACACAACTGGTGGCCTTATTGGTGTCCAAGGAATGTGCTCCTGCCAGAACCCTGCTGATCTGAGTGGCCTGGGCTGCCATTTGGAGCCATGTGTCATCTGGGCTCTAGCTATTGCTATGGGCCATGTTTGAGACTGTGGTCCTGCAGCTGGGGTCTCTGTTGATGTCTCTGGCCTGTGTTACCACAAGGGGCCATAGGAATCATGCAAGATGAAATCAGAGGTCCATACAGAGATGGCCTGACCCATCACTGGCTCTGGGAAAGTGGGTCAAGATACTCACAAGATCTCCATGACTTAGGGCAGTCATGAATATCTGAGAGGAGTTTTGGTGAGGGCTCAGTGATGATGGTGTACCAGAAACCAGAGGCCTTGAACCAGACCTATGACTCATTGCAAGGAACATTTGCAAGTAAAGCTGATGGGACAAAAAGGTAGACTGTGTGACGCAACTGCATCTCCCAATGCCACTGAGATGAGTGAAGAGGTGTTGGAGAGGTGGGAAACACAGAGGAGCTAAGAGGTTTATTTATTTTTTGTTTGTTTGTTTTGGTTTGGTCTTACTTTTTTTTTAAAGTTTCTTTTGGGGAGATGCTGCAAGGGTGAAGGGCAGATATGGGGGGACTGGTAAATGAGTAGAATAGGAGTGCATGGCATGAAATTCCCAGAGAATCAATAAAGAAATTACATTAATTTTTTTTTAAATATTTTCTTTTAGTCGTTTTATTAAATGATGTGATAGTACAGTTGCTGAAGATCCTTGGCTAGGATTATAGCTGATAAGTAAAATCGGAGATCACAAGAGAATTAAGACATGGTTTGCAGCTGGGGAAAGAGTAAGACCACACTTAAACACCATGTAGGCTTAGGTCTTCAGCACACTTCACTGCTATTTTAATACTTTTACTTACATATTTCTATGTAGAAGGAATATTATTTCTATGTGGTAAATTTTGTTAATTGTGCTGAAATCCTTGACTCTCAATTTGTGAGAGGCTTCAGTCAGATTCTGGGGTGGAAGATTCTTTTCTCTTCCCATGCTCTTTTCACTTTCCCTGTCTTTCTATCCTGCCTCGGTCACCTGGCACTAAGTGACTACCACGAGAATTCATTCTGCAGTTGGTACTCAGAGCTATTGAGAGGAAGGTCTCTCCTGATGGAGTCCATCTGATTAGGTGTTCTGTCAGCAGCTCTCCGGGTGCTCTGCTCTATGATGGTGCTACTGCTTTAGGTTTTAGTGTCTAATTGCTTACAGTCACTTGGACTCTTCAGCCTGTATTGCCTGTCTCCTTCTAGTGTACAAGCTCATCACCTAGAGCCAGATTGGCTAACACCCTCTGTCCCTCAATATTAGGGAATGTTTGGAAATGGAGGAGAATTGCAATTGTCACTTTATAGCTGCTTTTGCTAAAATACAATCATTCCCCAGCTTAGGCCGAGAAGTGACTAAGATGATGGTAGTCTGGCATTTCTGCCCCATTTTGTGTCTGCAGAGATGAATTATTGTCCTGAACCTTTTTTCTAGAGTCAAATGAAATTCCAGTCAAAGTCAAAGTTCACTGGATAAGAACTCCCAATTAACATGCACACACACACACACACACACACACACACACACACACACACGAATGGACAATTATCCATGAAGGTAAGGCCGCACACCTTGAGGACTAACAGATTAACAATTTAACAATTTTTTAGACCAACTTCAGAACAGACCAGAGCCCAGTTAGTAATGAAAAGGACTGCACTGTGCTCAAGATTGCTTAATTGGGCATACTTCTTTCCCTTTATTTAAATCTACATCTTATATGCGTCCCTAAGAATGGATATACAAGTCAGTGGACCCTTTTTTGGTTCCTCTCCCCAGGGTGGCAAGACTTAATATGTCTCCCTTCTCTGTTTTTCATCATCCCTTGTCTCTTTAACTGTCATATTGAGGATGTGAAAGAGCACAGACTGTTGAGTCTGCCAGAGTCCAGGATTTTGCCTTAAAAGCTGTGATGATAGGGCTGGGCCTGTGGTGTTCTCCGAGCTCATAAGTTACCCAAGTAATGCACACAAAGGTACGTTGGTTTAGTATCATGCACTTCAAGTGGTAGGGACAATACATTGAAAGTATTTCCGCAGAGTCCACAAAGTCACCTACACTGGGTGACTTTGCTACTTAAATTATATGTCCACAGAGAAGAACACCTGAAAGAGAATAAAAGGGACCCTTTTAGTCTTCATATTTCTGTCATAAGTACTAAGTTGTGGTGTGGTAAGAAAACAGGCTGGAAACAGAGTATATCCAGGAAGCAGAACATATAAACAGCACATATCACCAGGAGAAGATGTCACTAGGCGAGGTATCACCAAATACTTCACTTGATAGGGAACAGAATTGACATAAAATGGTGTCAGAAGCAGCCTTCTATGATCTGAAAAGTTTTCCAGTTATCATGAGACATTATCTCTTTATTATCTGTTTTGAATACTATTATCATGAGTTTTGTATATATTTATGTCTTTTTTCCCTCACATATTCTGCTTCAAAACTATTATGGATATGTCAGTCAGTAAAATCTCTGATTTTTCTGCCAGATTTTATCATTTCATCTCATTTTAACAGTGGTTACTGACTCTGGTCTGGTCAGAGGGTAAAGGGGTAAATGTCACATGGACTCTTACAGGAGATATTCATAATCAAGGATCATCAGCAGGTGACACCAGAACAGCACAGGGACTTGAACTGAAACTGAAAATTACTCCAATGTCCTCACAAAGTTAAACTTCTATGGAACAATAGACATATTTTACTTACATAGAGGATGGAAAAATACAGCTGTGGAGCTAAGGAGATGGTTCTATGGGTCAACACTTACCATGCAGGCTTGAAGACCTGAGTTCAGAACCCCAAATGCACATAAACCCAGGAGGAGTAACACACAGCTGTAATCCCATGCCCCCATGCTATGTGGATCCAGGAGACTTCATGGAAGCTTAAGGGCCAGCTAGCATGGTGCACACAGCGGTGAACAACAAGACAACCTGCCTCTGTCAAGATGGAAGGCAAAGACTGACTCCTAAGATTGTCCTCTGACCTCGATGCATAGACTATGGCATGTATCAGCCTACATTCTCATATGAACATGAACACAAACACACACACACACACACACACACACACACACACACACACACACAGATACATAGGTGTATACATACAATATACACATATACAGAAATGAGTATAGAAGAAAGAAAACCCAGCTATGTTATATGTGTAGTCTTTAGAGAAATAAGTAATGCATAAAAATGGCTTTAATTTTTAGTCATATTTTGTAATGAAATAACTAAATAAATTGCATTCCTAAAACACAAACGTGGTCATTTCTACAATGATTTATGGTGTTTTTGTGACCCATTAAAACTGCTATACCTCCAAAGTCCATTACTCCAGGCAAAGTCAACCAGGAAATACTCCTCGGGAGGACATTCATCCTATCCAGTCAATGGCTATGAAAACAAATTGCATTATTAGGACTTATTCTCTGGACTTCTAAAAACAGTTTGAGGGCAGAAAGTAAGAAATTTATTGAGTAGTTAGATGTTAAGTCTTGCTGGATGACTTGCAATTTTCCCTAAAGATCTTAAACAAAACCTTAGCACAGTTTCTTTTGAACCATAAGATAGCTGACATTCCTGATAAAAGTTATGCAAGTCTATGTTAATGATCTAAATAAGTAGAAAATAACCTTTAGGAAAGCATGAAATTTGTGGTAGTTTGAATGTAATTGGCCCCCATAATCCCATAGGGAGTGGCACTATTAGGTGGTGTAGCTTTGTTGGAGTCAGTATAGCTTTGTTAGAGGAAGTGAGTCACTGTGAGGGCAGGCTTTGAGGTTCCCTATGCTCAGGGGATACTGCCCGGTGTTGCAGTTGATTTCCTGTTGCCTGAAAGATGTAGAACTATCAGCTACTCCTCCAGCACCATGTCTGCCTGCATGCTGCCATGCTCCCTGCCATGATGATTATGGACAGAACCTGTGAAACTCTAAGTGAGCCACCCCAATTAACTGTTTTCCTTTATAAGAGCTGCCATGGTCATGGTGTCTCCTCACAGCAATAAAAACTTTAACTGAGACAAAATTAAACACTGATCCTCCTATGTGGAACTTCGTTTAGCAGGACATAGGAATCTGTCTTCTACTTGGGGGCATAGATTCACTTACTTATTTAACAAATATTTAATGAATATTAGAGTCATATGTGTGCTACGTCGAAGTAACAGAGAAGTTTCCAGGTGGGAGACACTGTGTGTGATCTTTACAAAATGTTCTGTTTAAAGGGTACTCACTGTTCTCTAGGGCTATGGGGCTTTCAGGAATCAATATGTTAAATTAATTTTAAGATAACTATTCAGAAGGTAAACAATTGAACATTTGAATATCTACTTGGGGACTGGAGTTGCAGTTTGTTAGTTAACCTGAGGAATGGGTTTAGTGAGGTTTCCTCAGCTGTTCGGCCATGACCTTGGAACTGCCTATTAATCTTTCATCACAGTGGTCACCAAGGTGTCTGTCTAGAGAGGAACTTAACGTAGAAATAGGAAGAGACTCCTAGATCTCATTTAGTAGTTCAAAATGCTGAAGAGTAGGGTAACTGTTGAAGGTAAAAACAAATGTGATTATGAAAGGCTAGGTTTTTCAAGCAGTGAAAATATTTGATATTTTCTTATATCTTTTAATAAAAATAATATTTCAATTTCTTGTGTGCATCTTGTTAACAGAATAAAAATCTTTCAAAGAAACTAAAAAGATAGCTTTTTGTTTGTTTGTTTTCTGAAGTAAATGTGTGTGACCACAGCTCTAAAACACAGATATAAAACACACAAAGTGCATTGAGTGGCATATTCTACCATGGAGCTTGTTCCATGAACTCTGATACATAAAACAAAAGGAAGTCATGAATCACTGTGTTTATAAAATACATTGGTGGGAACTTTAGGAAGGCAGGCTACAGCAGAATGCGGTTTGAAAAACCTGAAAATCTGAGGTTTTCAGATGTTAGCTTAAATGATTCTTACCTTTCTGGTTAGTGGAGACTGGAGATCTGTCAGTCTAAACACATAATCCAAGAGTTTTATCTTAGAGTTAGAAGGGCATTAGGTCTGATACAGAGGTTGATTATAAAGAGATAATAAAAGGGTCAAAGGCTAACCCCTGACAACCTTAGTTTTTGATTGGCAGTATTCCACCTCCCCACAATTGTTGAGTTCTAGTTAGCCTCAATGTCATGGACACATCATGTCAAAAGCATACATGTGTCTTTTTTGTGTCTTTTCATGATGTTAGATTTGCAGAATAACAATACATTTATAAGCTATCATAGTTTTGTTGGCATGTTCCCACTTCCTTTGATAGCCAGCTGAGGCAAACATGGGTTCCTTTTTTCTGATCTTAACTACTAGCAGTTCAAGCAGACTACATCAAGACTGAGTAGAGCTGAAGCCTCTGGGACACTCAGGAATTCTCTGCTTATTGGGTCTTTGATACAAACATTGAGTGTTCAGATAATAGGTGGACAGGGCTCTCTCATGTGCAGGGTTAGATGTCCTTCTCTTAGTAGAACCCAAGTGAAGCTTTTGAGTCCTTTCCTCAGTCTAATATATTTGATAAGCTTGTGGATATGGTTTTCCTGAATAAGATTGCTTTCTTTTTATTGCATTTATTTATTTACTTAGAGAGATTGCCTATATGTATAAGCATGCTCGTGCATGTACCTTGGAGCACATGTGTGCTGTGGATATCGCTCTATATAAATAAAGCACTGATTGGCCAGTGACCAGGCAGGAAGTATAGGCGGGACAAGGAGAGAGGAGAATTGAGAAAAGAGGAAGGAAAGAGAGACCGGCTGGAGCCACCGCCAAGACAAGGAATATGTAAAGTACCGGTAAGCCACGAGCCACGTGGCAAAGTAAAGATTAATAGAAATGGGCTGAATATAAGAGTGAGAGCTAGACAATGATAGGCCTGAGCTAATGGCCAAGCAGTTTAAATAATGTAAGAGTCTGTGTGTTTATTTTATAAGTGGGCTCCGGGACTGGCGGGACTTGGCAATGGGAGCTGGAGAAAAATTCTTCAGCTACACATGTGTAGTTCACGGGATAAAGGATAACTTATCCTAATAACTTAAGGAAATTGGTTCTCTCCTTCCATCATGTGCATCCTGGAGATTCAACTTTGGTTCTCTGAGGGCTTAGCAGCAAATTCCTTTACCTACTGAGACGTCTGCTAGCCCTGCAGATCTGCTTTCGATGTGCCCATATGCTCTCCTACTCACAAGTTTACCCTTAAGAGTAAGTTGTTTATCAGTCTGTGTTGTGTGGGTGGTACCAGACAGATGGTGCTGTCTACAAGCTACTGTACCTCCATCCTCAAAACAAAGTCAAATGCTGCTTGGAAAATGGAGACTTTGGGGACAAGGCACAGCCTGAAAAGGCCATGGTTTTATATAATCTGACCCTCAGTAATGGGTCAGGCAATCTGACTGCTCTCTAACAGGTGTGGCTTCTCCACAGAGCTTTGGCTCCTGTGCTTTAAGAACAATGCATTGTTGGCGGTTCCCTTATTATCTGGCATCAACTCTATCTTCTAGACCACCTTGTTTGTAGATGAAACACAAAGAACAGGGCAGCAATTATCTTTGCTACGCCTTTCTGGTGAATCCCTTTGACAGTTCCTCTCAGCAATCAGTATGTGCTACTAAGGGAAATGTAAATGCCAGGCTTTGTTTACTGAGCATGAATGTTTATAAATGTTTATTTTGAGTCTTGGCACACCCTTGGTAGCACTGTTTTGTGTATCTAGGAGTGCCCTGTGCATTGTTGAACATTCCTAATGAAATACTTCTGTCCTCCACAGGACTGACTGTAGAACTCGTGTGCTCTGGTCAGAATGACCACCACTTACCTGAGAAGTATTCTACATTTGCTTTTGTCTCACGAGTACCCAGAGAGCTGTATTAGGTTGATGCATGATGTTATATGTGTATTACATCTTACATCTACTTCCTCTGCGTGGCTCTCAACCATGTTTGTAGCTTGGTTAAAATTCCCTAAAAGACCACAACTTCCTGTGGACTTTTAGAGGAGAGTTCTTGTACCTGCTTGGGGCACCATGCATTACCTTTACTCTCGTGTTTTTCCCCTTCCATGCCCTTCTCCCTAATAGTGAAATTGTAGACTAGAAAATTGTGTTCCTCACATTCACTCTAACCGTAGAAGTACTCGATATATCATCATTGATTGAAGGAGCCAAGACAGGTAATTTCTAAATGAATTGTCAGTTTTAAAATACTTCAGTATTAAAAATCCACACCACATGACAAGTTCATGGATCATGGTATGTGGAAACAAGAGAGGGGCAAGTCATGGTGAAATGAAATAGGGAGATGCTAGAGAGTAAATGCATGGAAAATAACCAATAAACCATTGGAAGTTATGTCCATTTTGACCACTTACTGACTCAGAGATAAGTAATGAAGACCGGGGTAAAGCAGGGATGGGCTCATTCACTTTATACAAGGGGAAAAGACAGCATTTTGGACAGCAGCAGCTCTCAATGACTTCACTTGAAAATGACTGAGTGTAAAAAAAAAAAAGGTGGCCGGGCGGTGGTGGCGCACGCCTTTAATCCCAGCACTCGGGAGGCAGAGCCAGGCGGCTCTCTGTGAGTTCAAGGCCAGCCTGGGCTACCAAGTGAGTTCCAGGAAAGGCGCAAAGCTACACAGAGAAACCTTGTCTCCAAAAAAAAAAACAAAAAAACAAAAAAAACAAAAAACAAAAAAAAAAGGTGGTACTAAATAAACACCAGTGTCCTCAGTGTTGAATGTCTCTGCTGAGTTCCACCAGGTCCTTGATGTCACACTGTCTCACTTCTGAATTACAATGTCATAGCTGGATCTGCAAAGAAGAGATCAAATGGCCTTCCTGTTCTCACCATAGAAAAGAGCGACACTTCTAGTTGTCCCTTCACAGTTCACGTATAGAAATCCCCTACTGGATGGAGAAGAAGGAGGCCAGGAAGGGGTAAAGAACAGACCTTTTCAAGTGGACCTCCTGGGTGTTTTTGTAACTACTGATATGCATCATATTTTGATAGTGATTTTTTTTTCAGAAATTAGCCTGATTTGAATTTTTCTACCATTCTTTGTGGTATGTTTGTCTCATAAATGCTGCAAGTAAAGAGGAGGTGAGGTGGAACTCAGGTGACAGTGATAATGTAGGATACAGAGCAGGATCTCCATGTTTGTGGGTGTCAATTGTGAATCAACTGACCTTGGAATGAAAACACTCAGGGAAAAATGTACTGTTGCTGAACACGTTCATACTGTTTCCTTTTCAGTATAAATGAAACAGTGTAGTATATTTACACAGCACCTCCATTGTACCAGGCAACCTGTATAATCCAGATGTGACTGTAAATGTGTGAGAGAATGTGCATAGATTATAGTTATGTATTATGGGATTTCAGATGGAGGACTTGAGTATGAGAGAATTTATTCATCTGGTGGAGTCCTGGAACCAATCCCTCATGGATAATTGGGGAAGATTTTTCTATTGTATTTATCAATAGAAAAGATTTCAGTGTTAACTCTGTCAATTGACACGTTCCATAAAACAGTCTGGGGACTGATGCTACATGTCTGCACAGGACTGTGAACACTGATCAGAGGCTCAGTCATAAAGTATATATTGACTAATCATGTGACTTTGAAGCTCTGGCTCTCATCTCTTGAGTCGCTTCTCCACTGACAATACCTTTCATGTTGTCACTGCAGAGGTTTTGAGTTATTTGGTGTCTCATCTCCAAATCTTCAAATCTATTCTCCACACAAAATGTCCAGTAAAGTTTTTTGAACATGCATAAAATCATGTAATTATTTGCTTAAGAAAGTTGTGTTTTTTTAATTAAGAAAAATTTTTCATTCATTTTACATACCAATCAAAGATCCCCCTCTTCCCTCCTCCCACCCCCCCAGATTTCCCCAAACCCACCCCCAACTCCCCCCACAAGAAGGCAAGTCTGCCCATGGGGAGGCACATCCAGTAGAGGCAAATCCAAGCCCTTCCCACTGCCTCAAGGCTGCACGAGGTATCCTATCATGGGTAGTGGGCTCTAAAAAGCCTGCTCATGCACCAGGGATGGATTCTGATTCTACTATCAGGACCCCACCACCACCACCACCAGCCAAGCAAATCAAGCTACACAATTGTCTCGCCATGCAGAGGGCCTAGTTCAGTGTAGACAAATTTCTAAATTGTCTTATTAAATAAAAAACACAGAGCCAAATATAGGGGTAAAAGCCTTAGAGATTAGGGAAATAGGAAAAGCCACTAGCTAACCTTACCTCACCAACTCTGCAGCTTCCAAATGTGAGCTACTTCTTGTCTTACCCATGCCTTTATATGCCTTGCTTTTCTGCCCTCTTATTGGCTCTTAGCCCAGCTACCTCACTTCTTTGTCACTATCTATCTGTACAGACCTCCAGGTCTCTACGGTTGGTACTGGGATTAAAGGCATGTGTCACCACGCTTGGCTCTGTTTCCTAGTATGGCCTTGAACACAGAGACCCTGCCTGCTAAGTGATCAGATTAAGGGCATGTGTTGCCTGACTTCTAGTTTACTTTAAATGGCTGGGCTTTTCCACCTGATCTCCAGGCAAGCTTTATTAAAGCACAAATAAAATATCACCACATTTCAGCACAAATAAAATATAACCACAGTTCGGTCCTATGCAGGCTCTACAGCCATTGATTCACTTCCCTGAGTTCCCACTAGTTTGGTTTGGTTGTCTCTGCAGGTTTTCCCATCATGATCCTGATGTACTTGCTCATAGAATCCCTCTTCTCTCTCTTTGACTGGACTCCTGGAGCTCTGCCTGGTGTTTGGCTGTGGATCTCTACATCTGCCTCCTCCATCAGTCATTCAAGAAAAGCTCTGTGATGACAGTTAGGATATTCACCAATCTGATTACTGGGGCAAGCCAGTTCAGTTCGGGCACCCTCTCCACTATTTCTAGTAGCTCAAGCTGGGGTCATCCTTGGGGATTCCTGGCAACTCCCCTGTCAAGCTGGAAGAGGGATGGAGTGGGAAAGCAATGACAGAGATACCATGATGGAGGGAGCTATTATGAGGATAGAGAGAAAATTGTGTTTTAAAGGCATGTTGACACCTACATCATCAAGTCTTGTTAGTAAAACACAGTTGTAAATATTACTTAAGAGTTGTAAGCTTGCTGGCATTAGGGATGATGGGTTGAAGAAGGAAGGGGCCAGAGATATTTGAGAATCCAATGCAAATCATTACATTGCACCACTGTGCAACTGCCACCCACATCAGAACTTTCCTCCCAAATAGACTCCACTTCATACTAATCCTGATTTTCATCTGTCCTAAGCCCCCAGCAACCACCAATCTACCATTCTCCCTCTATGAATTTAGTAAATTCTCTCATTCATGCTGGGGGATGTCGTTCTGTATACTGTGAATATATGTTGTTCCCATTGGTTAATAAATAAGCTGCTTTGGCCTATGGCAAGGCAGCTTAGAGGCAGGTGGGAAATCCAAGGAGAGAGACAGGAAAGAGAAAGGCAGAGTCTAGAGAGAGACCAGCTGCTGCCAAAGAAGGAGCAACATGCCAGCAGACCAGTAAGCCACGGAACACATGACAAAACATAGATGATTAGAAATGGGTTAATTTAAGATAAGAGAGCTAGCTAGCTAGAGGCCTGCATAGACCATACAGTTTGTAAATAATATAAGCCTCTGTGTGTTTACTTGGGTCCAAGTGGCTGCAGGACCATGGGTGAGAGAGATTTGTCTGGACTGGAGGGGGAGGGGGGGACAGGCAGGACCTGAGAAACATACACATTCATTTAAGACATTCTTTGCAAACTTCACAGAATAACATACTTTTAAAATAAGCTTTCAGAGTCTAGAAGATTAATATCCCCCCAAGAAAAAAAATAAATTTTACCCAAATTTCAGCAACAGTAACAATGCCAAAATCATTATGAACTCCTCTGTTCTTCTCCATCTACCCTCCACCTATCCCAGTAATGCTTTTTCACAGAGACTCTGGTAGTGAAAATTGTTTCAATATTTAACAGCCCACACTAAAGAAAGGGCAAATGCCAGTCTCAGAAAGGAGGAGAAGGGAGAGAGAGAAAAGTAGGCAAAGATCTTTGTTTTGTTTAACTCAAAGTCCCATTGAAATTCAAAATCTTGAATTTCATATGCAAAATCTCCCTGTAACACTTCAGTAAGAGTGAATCTGTGTCCTGTGTTTATTGCAAAGAGTGGCAGCAGAGTCAGTGGTACAGAGGAAAAAAAATCTGTGTATTTGATCCTGAAACTGCTTGAAGATAAAAGATACCCCAGACATGAATCAGATAGAAGTACTATCACAGGGCTTCCACTTAGCCCTGATGCATGTGGAAAAATAAATTTATTCTTCTGAGTCTGCGTCTCTTTGTCTGTTGGGGAGATCAAAGCACCAACTTCATAAGAGGAATAAACAGGATGGTGAATGGAAATGCTCTAGTGTTTGGGAGGGCATTCCATACCTGTCATTTTTCTGTTCGATGTTTCAATTCATCATTTTCTAGTTCAATGAATTGTAAATTTTATCTGTTCATTGAGCTTATGTAAATGCATACCTACACTAACTCTAACCTTAACCCTGAGCTGTGCCTTATAATTATTTGTTTTTCTTTCAGGGCCTCCCTAGCCCAAGGTGGCTCAGAACTCACTGTGTAGTGCAGCTGACCGCAAACTCAGTCCTCCTGTATCAGTCCCTGAGTGCTGGCATTAGAAGTTCCATTTGGTGTTATGCCTGGCTTGCAGTACAATTTCTCTAACAGTATTCACTGAAGTCAGTGTATATCGAGTCCTATTTACTTCTGTGGTTTTATATTTAACAACAAATATATCGTTCTGCCTATATACGTATTCAGATATGTATGTAGATGTGTGTATGCATGCATATACAGAGAGAAATAAGAGAAAGATACAGGTACACACACACACACACACACACACACACACACACACACACACACACACCAATGCCATTTCCAGAACTTGCCACAGGTGAGCAATATTTCTGAGCAGCTTGTAGTGTGGAAGACACTGAAAACTGAATTTCATGTGGGTAGCAGTAACACCTCCACAGGAAAGAGTTTCAGAGATGCATTAGACCTTCCTGTTGCTGTAGCAGAATACCTGAAATTGATAAGAAACACACTGCTTTATCTCACAGCCTTGATGGCTGAAAGTCAAGGTCAGGGAGTGGTGTGTGCTGGGTTTCTGGTAAAGGCCTTGTGTGGCTACAGCCAGATCAGAACAGCAGCTAGGCCTATGAGAAAAGACAACACTGAGGGTCTCTACTCCATAAGAACCAGCTCTGAAGGCAATTTCAGGGTCTTTAGAAAGGGACAGCTCACTGTCTCCTGAGATGGTACCAATCTGTACACAGGGCCTCACGCCATAATGGAAACATTCACCACTAGACCCCAAATCCTGTGCAGAGAGAAACCTCAAAGTGAGCTGCAATCCATGTCTTCATTTGTTTCGTAGATTTTGTTGTTACTGTTTTATTTTGATTTGATTTGCTTTTTTAGGAGGAGGGCTGGGGGAGACAAGGTCTTGCTGGCCTTGATATACAGCCAAAGTTAACCGTGTTTTTCTGATCCTCCTGTCTCGCCCTCTATCCTGCAGAGATTGCAGGTACATGCCACTATGCATGGTTAATGGGCTGGATATCAAGAGCCTCCTGTGTGAAAGCACATGCTTTATCCACTGGCACATGCTTCCAGTCCATTTTATTAGTTTAGACAGTATCTTCTGAAGTACCCAGGCTGGCCTGGAATTAGAGATGCCCAGAACCCTGAGTAGGGACATGGCAAGGGACTGTACTCAACTTGATGGGAGTTTTGATGGTAACAAGCCACATTCAAACTATACCAGCCCAAGCAGGCAAGTGTCTAATCCGGCATCACCTGCCAGATCTACAAAAAGTTTTACGAAAGGGTTGAAAATCTTATTTATTATCCCACTTAACATTTAAAAACCTTCAAAAAGAAAATGAGGGCACAAAGTTGGGAATGGGTAGTGAAAGGATAAACGGCGCTGGGTGGTCAGAGGAAGAGTTGAGTCACAGGCCAGGGCTACCAGAGTTAGAATGGGCTTTATTAGAAAGAAGAGGGGATAGGAGGGAGAAGCCAGGCCTGGCGGAGGGAACAGAGCAGGGACAGAGAGAGGAAACACAAGAAGAGAAGCGCAGAGAGAGAGCGTGGGGGTCCGTGTCCAGCTTTTTAAGGCGGTACGTAGTTGCCCACTGATGACGTAAGGCGTCAGACAAGACCCTGATCTGCGCATGTACAGAATCCTAACAGGTAGGAGGTTGTATATTCTGGCAGGAGTGAGGGGAAACAGTTGATTGGCTTCTATGATAAAGTATATTGTGTAAAATTCTCAAAGAATTAGAAAAACTATTTTAAAATGTTGAAACATCAACAACAAAACCTTTCCATATTGCTTCAAGAAAGGAGTTGGAGGGTTCAGGGGATTGCAGAGAAAATGTAGGTGTATTCCTATTTCCACTTGGCTGAAATTTCACATACCTTTGAATTTACACCAACTTAATTCAACCGAGGTGTCTCTCTGAACAAATCTTTACCAGAAGGAGGCTCAGACCTAAAATGTTGCTATAAACTGTTATTTCCTGTAAATTCCAGTTTTGCCTTATAAATTCCTGTATGGATGGCTTAGGCTTCTGTGAATATTCTGACTTAATGAGAACAAAGGAACTCTCTTCATGGGAAAAATACCAGCAAAGCAGTCGGGACTTTGCTTTTGCCTGCTAAAACCTATGTTGTGACAAAGATGATATAAAACAAAGAACAAAAAATAAAACACGGAGATTATTTCACTTTGACAGAATAATGAGTTCCAGGTTAGCATATTTCATAGCTTTTAATTTTCAAAAACAAAGACAGACTCACAAATGTCAGAAGGACAAGGAACCAAGTCTGTGTTCAATATTGGCACACACCACTTCAATTGCACACAGCCCTCCAGCGGGGGCTCCCCACTTAGGTTCTCATTATCTCATTTCTTTGTCCACTTGCCTACTTTCCAAATATTCCTTCCATTAATCTTAGAGCATTGACTTATTCTGTTCATGAAGCCAGCTTTTTAACATTTTGTAGAAAGCTGGCTGATGATAAAATGATTTACCAGTGTTAACATATATCCTATTCTTCCTTCTCTCAACACTCCCCACCTCATGCCTGCCATATATAATCAGAAATAGGGAATATGAAAAGATGGACAGTTAGTATCACTGCTGTATCACCATAGTGACAGAGGTCAGCTGAAATGCTCATTAATTTTCACACTTAAGTACCTATGACCACATCTGGAATATTCTTTTATTTGAACTGAAATTCAGGGTTTGATCAGTTTTACTACTAATTATCTATGTGAACTTTTATATTCCTTGGTTATCCAAAGCCTCAGATTCTATACTTTTAAAATAATTAAATCTGACTAGATTAATTTCTTGTACTATCTAATCCTAAAATCTTGACGAGAGTAGCAACTGTCTACATACATACTTAGAAGCTGATTTGTCACAATGTGAATTTAGATAAACAGAATTAAGTTCCCCCTAGTTCCTGTCTCCCTCTATCACAGACTTGTGAGTGGATTTATGGTCAAATAATTTCTAATTATTTAATATCTGCATTGTGCTTAGCAGCATTAAAACTTATGTAGCTTAATCTCAGCTGAGTGACCTAAATCTACTCCTTTGTTTAGCAGACCTTCATACTGCAGTGCCACATTGGTCCTTTCTCTGCTCTCCGTCATTTCTCTTCCTCTCTTAAAAGCTAATTTTGTGAACTTTCTAATTTGCACATTTCCCAATGACAATATTAACATCAGTTTACACGTACACACACACACACACACACACACACACACACACACACACACACACAAACAGGCATGCCACAGTGCATGTATGGAAGTCAGAGGACAACTTGTGGGAGATGATACTCTCCTACCATGTGGGGTCTGAGGACTGAACTCAGGTCGTAAACCTTGGCAGCAAGCACCTTTGCCCACTGAGCCAACTCACAATCCAAAATATAAATATAAATATAAATATAAATATAAATATAAATATAAATATAAATATAAATATAAATATAAATATAAATATAAATATAAATATAAATATAAATATAACTTCAACGTGCAAAATTAGCTAGAGAAATGTGCAATGTTTGGAACAAGTCCTTATTGAAGCTATCAGTTACTGAACTAAAACACTATTGCCAGGTATGAGACAACTCTTTATGAACCATTGGTCATGAGGCCCTAGAGACCCGCCAAACAACTTAAATAGGTTCTTGCCATTACTCTTGATTGCTCATTAGAGCTATGACTCTTTTTCTGAAGACAACACACTCCTTAGTTGCACACTATAAGGAGATCAAACAGGAACTGTGATAAAGTCTGGGTTTTATGGAAAGGCCAGGTGCTAAGAATAAGTGATAGTTGACTACTCATGACTAAACAAGACATGTAAGGCACATTTCCTCCAAGACTTGAGGTCCCTTTTGGAAGAGGGGCAGAACACTGTCAGAGCTGGAAGGTAAGAATGAGGACGGTGAAACGCCATCATCTGAATAATACACAGCATTGCAATCATGAACTTCCAATAACCACAAATGATTGCACTAGTAATACTCAGGAAAAGGCCCATAAACAGCCAAACAAGGATTCAAAAGGAACTCAGAGGCCTTATCTCTCACTGCTGAACTGTTCCCTATGGATAGATTCAGGGGCCCACTGGTGACCCCCAACATGTTCTAATAGATAGTCTCAACAGATATACAGGAATGTCATGAATATAGGAAATAGACAGGTAGGAAGAAGGGATATAGGGGCTGATAAAGGTGAGAGGGAGATAAAAGCAGGTACAAAAGAGAGAGTAACCAGAATATATTATATACATGTATAAAATTGTCAAAGAACTAACTTAATGAAAAAATAATAAGGTAGCTTCACAGAAAGAGACAACATTTTGGTAATTTGAAGTCTTAATTACTAGAAATAATTGCTTTTTCTCAAAGGATTGGGTCAATTTTCTGCTGTGTTGTAACTCAATCCTTTGTAGCAATAAAACCAGGTGCAATATGAAAAGGAAAGGAGAAGAGGAAAGGGGTGAGTACAGTAGCTCAAAAATATTAAAGGAACATCAGAAAGTTACAGTGATTGAAGATGGAGGCTGCAGATGTCACTCGGTGGCAGAACACTCACCCAGCACGTGTGGTACCCTGGCTCAATCCCCAGCACAACAGGAAAAGAAAAGAATTTTATACAGTTTCATACTGGCATGGGAATGTGCATGCAGAATTAAAATGTGTAGCCATGGCAGGAGCTGAAACAAGGCAGAGAATAGTTTCAAGAATGTATCAGAGTTCAGCTGAACCCAGAATCTACCAGTCTATTTCCTGGTCCAGAAGACATCGCTTTAGCAGTCATAGCACCCTAAGTCAATCACTAACAATGACAGATCACCCTTATTGGGCTCAAGTTTATATGCTACACATTAAAATAAAGTCTGTGTTGGGCACATTCCATTGCTTTTTCGGGTTTTTAATATGATGCCAGAGCTATTATTTCACCTCCCCCAGCACACCATTTATCACTCAGAAGAAACTTAGATCCTGCGAAATATGTAAGTTACAGAAGACTTTTTAAAAATAATTCTTAGTCCTCAGTAGAATTTTCTAAACACATCCTGATTTAAGGATTGGGTGATAGGAGCTTCAAGGACTGTTCTCAAATGCCTGCTTCCTCTCATACTGTTGGAGACAGTGTGTACCTTAGTGTCACTTTGATTTATTACATAAGGGATATTCTTGGTTTCCAGAACTCTAGCATGAGTCAGTCTTACACAGTACAAAGCGAACACACTCAAAAGGACTGCTGTGATGCCTAAAAGGCCTTTCTGTAAGATGCTCAGGAGATGGCTGGATGGAAGTTTCCATGAAAAAAAAAGGAAAAAATAGTCTATGTGGCTTGGCAGGAAATGCCTGGAAAATATGAAGCAAGGAGTGGGGACGCCATGTAAAAGCGGGGCTGTTTATGAAAAGAAAATTGTGGCATGGCCAAGTCTTCCAAACCACCAGGCGAAGAACAGAGAATAAAACTGGTTTCCAGTTCTTTTAAATATATTCACTGTTTTCTTAGTCACCCCCTCTCTGAACTATCCACTATTTTTGGTTCTAGATCACCTGTTCTTAACAACCCCCTCTCTGAACTATCCACTACGTTTAGTTCTAGATCACCTGCAGCATTTGCACCTCTGAATTCTAATGTTGTTTTATGGCTTATATTCACAGTTTCATGACAACCTTCTATATTTGCTGAAAGCAATGATTACATCAAACCCGTATTTAACTCTGCGGATGTAAATAAAGTGTATACAAGAGTGCCTGTATTCACAGCCAAGTACTATTTTGGATGGGACAGAAGGAAAAGGAGACAGGAAAATTTAGAAATATCATAAACATTTTTCCTGAAATGACACATTTTAGACAATACACATTTATTTTGGATTGTACTTGATGTGATTCAAAAATTCCTGTTGTTACTGACCATAGAGAGCAGCATTATCTTAGGCATCTGAAAGGTACATTCCACACCCCTGTACAGTACCATTTTTTACCATCACAGTTAACCTTCCCCTGGAAGCTTTCCTTGGCCTGTCTGGTGACTGCTAACTCTAGCCAAGCAGTTCAGAATATCTCTTCCATTTTTTCCTTAACTTCAAGCCTGCCAGTACCTTCCTGCTCATGTAGACAGAAGTTTCTGTCCTGCCTGGTCCCACAGCCATTCAGTCCCAAATAAACACACAGAGGCTTATATTAATTACAAATTGCATGGTCTATGACTCAGGCTTCTTGCTAGCTGGATCTTACAAATTAACTCAACCCATTCCTACTAATCTATGTTTTGCCATGGGGATTTAGTGGCTTTGACTGTTTTCTCACATCTTGCTTCTCCTGGCGGTGGTTCAGAGTATCTGCCTGACTCCACCTTTCTTCTCTCTCTATCTCCCTTGTATGTCCCACCTGGATCCATCCTACTCTGCCATAGGCCAATGCAGATTTATTTATTAACCAATGAGAGCAACACATAAACACAGCATCAGAAAGACATCCCACAGCATGCCCACCTAATAAAAGCTCAAGAGTTCCTTCTCCCTTTCAGCTCACAGTCTTCCTCCTCAGGTTTCTGAGCTTCTCTTTCTCCCTCTGTTACATTGTCTGAATGTTGCAATCATCCATTTACTTTTCTGCCATCCTCACTAGCCCATCTACTTCCCAAGTGCGGTACATTATTCGGTTTCCTTCTGAGGATAATTTGATACCCCAGAGGGATCAAGAACTTGATTTGTTTGATTCATGGCCACGATCTGATGTGAGTGCTTTGCAGCAGACTGAAAACACTCTCAATTTGAGAACTTCACTCAGTTCTCAGAGCACGATCTGATTGAGTCTAGTTTGATTTTGCCCTGGTGGAGTGATTGTCTCAAATCATAAATCCTGTGTCCATTGTGTGGAGAATATTCATCCTTGCCTTGTTTAATCCATTCCTGAGGTTTGGATATGATTTGAATGTTCCCACCAACTGGTCCTGAAATTTAACACTCAGAGAAAGATGTTAAGAAAAGGGACCCAAGTGGCTGTTTAGTCCTGAAGATTCAGCCCCTTGTGTGAATTAGTCTACCCACTGTGTACTGAGTGATGGAGGGAGTAGCTTTATTACTAAAGCAGATTCCCTCTCTGTGTTCTCCTGCACAGCCTGCGGCTCTGCAGAAAGACTTCTCGAGCAAGAAGGTTCTCGTTGGATTCAGAGCCTTGCACTTCAATATGCAGGCTCCAGACTATTAGAAATCACTATTTTCTTTATGTCTCCCAGTATCAACTCTTTAGTTATAGCAGAAAGTGGGCCAAGATACCTTACTGGAAACTCTAGATCTTTCCTTTCACCATAGGAAATGGAACCCCGGAGCAGATCAACGGCTTGTCATACACCTGGGGGAAGGCAATTGCTGCAATGAAGCTCAGCTGTTTGATGCCAAAACTGGAGCTCTGTGTAATGTCCTCAGGGACAGATCTAATTCCTCAATTTAGCTTATAAAGGGCTTTCCCAAATGGCTATTTATTTCATAGTCTGTCTTTTCTAGCAGCTTCCTGAGCATCAAGTCTGCCCAGTCAATCAAAAATGCTCTCGATTCCTGATGCACAACAGGCTCCTTCCCATGGCTGGTGTGCAGGTTGCTCCTGGGCCCAAATTATTTTCTAATTATAAATAGATTGGAATGTGTTCCTCATTTCTATTATCCTAACAATGACAAGGACCAATACAACTCAATAAGTAAACATTTCCAATGCAATTCAAGTTATTACCTTGTATTATTCAAGTAATTACCTCTAGCATCTCAAGAAGAAACCATCATGTCCTCACATGCCCCACTCTATGCTCATAAACCCCTACTCAGGCAAACCACTACTGTTGAGTTCTCTGCTTGAAAACAATAGACACTAAATTTCAGGTAATCTTGTTTAGTGTATTTTACTCAACTGCCACCTACTCCCACTCACTGTCACCACCTCACTGTCCTCAGACAGAGAATATTATAGAACACAGTAGCTGAATTAGCCACCTTTACCCCTCCTAGAGGACAGGAGCCTTCCTACAGTCCTGTAATGTGAACTATTTCTTTACACAAGGCACAGTCTTTCACACACAGAGCACTGTGCTATTACCCTGCTAGGCCACGTGAAGCAGAAAGGACTGAATCCAGGTTCACAGTCCATAGCCATTCCACCCTGAGTCTGCCTGGTAACACTTAGGAAGTAAATAGAGTTCTTCCTGGTTGGCACTTGGATAGTAGAAACATACACATTTGGGGTAGGGGGCGTTGTTTTTAACTTAGAGCTTCTATTCTGGCCTTATTATCCGACAAGAAAATAATCATTGAGTAACATTTTCCCCTAGAGATTTGGAAAAGAGCAAAGGCACACACACTTGGGTCCAGAGACAGAGTAGATCATTTTTTATGAGTTCTTACAGGAAGAATCTTTTAAAACTTTTATTGAAGTCCATCTAAACCTTTAGCATCACATCTACAAATTATTTTATAGTTCTTTCAGCATTTAAAAAAAATTTTCCTTGTATAACTCCATAAGTTAGAGACAGTTGAAATAATCACAGCTAGTGTTTTACAGATGATTTTAAGGTAATTTGCTTAGAAAGAGTTACGAGCTCCAGCTAATGAGCAGTAGATTTGAGCAGGATTTTAGCTGTTCTCATTTCATGCCCTCCAGCCTTTGTTTCTGAACTGGCAGGTAGGACTGACCTACTTTATGAAGCTGATTTTTAATGGAGCACACTCTAAGTCACTTGGCAGAGACTCCCTCTTCTTCCTCCAAGGTTTCCTTGAATCCTGTAAGTGCCAAATTACACAGTTCTCCTAAGTGTGAGATCTCAGGCCAATGGCCCCAGTAAGCGGTTCTCCACACATGGTTCCTGGCACAGTCAGCCTTGGAAGGGAGGATGAAGAGGAAGGAAACCCAGGTCATGAAGGAGGACAAAGTCCTCAACACAGATGCCAATAGATAGAATTTAGCTTTTCTATAACTGGCCCTCATTCAATAACTTGTCATTGTCTGTGTATCCCAAGGTGACGAGTACTTATCAGAATAGACAAGTTGCATCTATGAATGAATGCACTGTGGATAGTTGGGTTAATTTTTAAAAACTGTACCCCCAAAAGAGAAAAGGAAACAGACTGGAAATAAATTTGAAAGCAAGAATTTATCCATCATCAATGAAAAGGCTCTAAATTTAACCAGAAAAGCCAAAATACAGGCAGAAAATTGACTCAGTGTTAACTGGGAAAGTAAAAAGCAAACCTTCTTTCTCTACTCCACTCTTATATACATCATTAGCTCAGCATCCTCTCATTCCCTCTCCAACCAAAGGAAAAATTACTTTGATCAATTGTCTTCAGACATAAAGCATAAAACATTTGGAGGGCTAAATTACTTGCGTGTCTAGCCTTTAGTTCTGTAAACTGATTTTATTCATCTCTCTATTACATTTCAGAATATTAGAGTTAATATACCAATTTATAATGAAAATGGTATGTAGAAGCACACCAAATAAATACAGCAGTGTTACCTCACTAGACTCATCTGCTTTCTTTTGTATTGTTCCAACAGAGCTGATTATGGCAGACACTTTTTGGTGCTGTGGGGATGAATATGCAAAAGGGAATGTAACATTTACATATTTACCCTTTTATGGTGCACATTACCATATATATGCTGCCAGTTAATGTTAGTGAAACAGAAATGAAAGAATATCCTTTTTTATAGCCTCACAGCCATACTTAGCCTTGGAGGCCCCCACTTAACCCCTTTCAAGAACTTCATCTTCTTTATGGAGTCCATTAAGCAAGCCTAGGTGCAGCCTGCTGCCAGCCCTAATGTCTGAATACAAGGCAGCCCCAACTCCCATTCTAGTCCTTGACTCCAGTCTACGATAGGTTTGGCTGAATTAAGCACCTCTGGGCAATGCCTATTTAGACCCTCAAGAGAATGACAGAGGATAGTATTTGCCCAGGGAAGAGGGGAGAAGAACACTTCATGGATTTACAATGTGACACTTTATCAGTCGCCCTCAGGTCAGAATGAAAAGGAACTATTCAGGTTGGTGATACCCATTGGAAACTCCACCACCTGGAAAGACATTATAACTTTGCTTTATTGTGAAGTGAGAAAGCTGAGGCAGTACTGACACAGAGGGAGTGTGCAAAAACATGTAACTGTAACTGTAAAGCAGCATTCAATGATTCACAGGTTCCTCTTCATACAAAACTTAAGATCGTGGGCCCACCAGATGGATCAGCAGGTAGGAGTGCTTGTTGACAAGCCTGGTTACCAGAGATGGATCCCTGAAACACACATGGTAGAAGGAGATAACCCAACCCCATAGCACATTGTCTTCTAACCGCCACAAATCCATTGTGGCAGGTGTGTGAACTTGTGACCTCACACATACACACACACACCTGAATAAATAAATGAAAAACTTTAATAAAAATTCAATATTAGTGATCATATTAGCCATAAATCTGCATGATTTCCTTTTACTTAGTAGCTCATGGTGAAGTCAATACTAAAAGATGAAGGATTAAAGTCAAACCAATTAACCAAATAATGTGGGCCAGAAGATCTCCTATTACAAGTGTTCTGACTTTGATGTGCAGTGCTGAACTTCATGTTTGGTCCATATGATTTCTGAGAGATTTTAAATTAACTCCTTTAAACCATACACAAGGCAAATCATCACTTTGCTAACAATTCAGATACTGCATTCTGTTATATATGAACATGTTCACTTAAAATAGCAAAATGAGATAAAAATTATCTTTATCTGACACTTCTTAAAAATTTACATGCATGATTTGTATGGTTTATGTCTGTCTAGGCAGCTTCAGGAAAGGGGAAAAAACCCAAGTCAATGTGGGCTACAGTGTGTTTTCTCTGTACAACCTAAGCTCATCAGATCAATGGTCTACAGAGGCTGTTTAGAAAACAGTCCAGGTTGTGAAGGAAAAAGAAGTATGCCCTCAGTGCAGGTGGGAAGGAGTATGGAGCATCATTACCTAAGCTGTGGCATGTAAATACCTCCAGTGAGCTCTAAAATGGGGCACCTACACCTGGTATACTGCCAGAACCCTGAATTCCATAGTGGGAAGTGAAAAACTGAAGTCCATCCAGGGAAGGTGGCTGCATTTCAGTGATTTTATCTACAACCTTTACTAGGCTGCCGAATCCTGTAGGGTCTCATGCAGTACCCACAGCCTTTACAGCAAGGGGCCCAGGGGCAATTCCATCTGAGAGAGCAGAGACCAGAGTTACCTTTAGCAGGCAGTATCCTCTTGACATCTATTGTCTGTGTCTGTGAAGTAGGTTTTTCTGGTTTTTCCCATCCCCCAGGGTCATTGGGAGGACAAGGAGATATGCAAAACCAGATATTCACACAGAGGCACTCCCAGCTTCTCATATCCTGGATGAATGCTTCAGACATGCCTCTAAAGAAAATAAAATCAGGCTGGAGAGATGGCTCAGTGGTGAAGATGGTGCAAAAAAAAAAAAAAATGGTTACGGCGGTGCTGATTTTACAGAGACCCAAGTTTGGTTTTCAGTACCGACATCAGGTGGCTTGCAATTGCCTGTATCTCCAGTTCCAGGATATACAAATGTCCTCTTCTAGCCTCTGCAGCCACCTACATATACATGGTACACAAATAAATGTACACAGGCACACATATGCGTGCACACAAAAAATAAATATTTGAAAAAAGAAATTGTGTTAAACTAATTCTGTAGCCTTCTACCACTAATGAAAAGAAGGTCTTGCAACAACCCCCATGCCAGCTCTCCACTGCTAACGACTCAGGAAATTATTCCCTGACACTACAAGGAAAGCTCTCTGTTTCTTCATTCGTCTGTTTGTTGATTTGAGAGGAAGTGACCAGACTTTCCATGAAAGTCAAGGTGGCATGAACCAACTGTATTCAGGTCTCTTGTTTTTATTTATTTATTTATTTATTTATTTATTTATTTATTTATTTATTTATTTATTTATGTATCATTTTTCTTTTAATTGGAAATAGATTTCTTTCTCATACAATATATCCTGATTATAATTTCCCTTCCCTCTGCTTTTCTGAGTTCCTCCCCACTTCTCCCCCACTCCAGATCCACTCCCTTTCCTTCTCTCATTAGAAAAGAACAGGCTTCTAAGAGATAACAACCAAACATGACAAAATAAAATATAACATGAAGCAAAAACTATCATGTTGGACACAGCTACTCACCACGAGGAAAAGAGTCCCAAGAACAGGCACAAGGGTCAGAGACCCACTCATTCTCAAAGTCAGGAGTTTCATAGAAGAAACTCATTATGGAGTTCGCTTTCCTTATGGCAAAAGTTAGCCAGTTGGGCAAGAAACTGTTCTTGTCTGGACTGTTGGACAAAATGTTGTATCAACTGGACATGCAGGACCCATGGAAAAATGACCACTAAATTTTGCCAAAACGAGGGGAGATGGTCCTTTAGATTCCTGCTTCACAGAGAAGACTGTCAGACATTCTGCAGGACACAGGGAGAAGTGACTAATGAACTTTGCCAATAGGTAAGACAATTCTTCAAATCTCCTGCTTCACTAAAAAGTCTGTCAGAGACTCTAAGCCTGAAGGCTAAAAATGGAAGCCCCAACAGTGTTGAGAAACTTTGGGTGACTGTCCAGGCCACCAGAAGTCTGTCATTTCTAGAACTGTAGAAGTTGCTTACAATGCATTTCCTGTTTATTTAGATATTATTATATTTCTTCTAAAGTCTTTGATGGAGATAAAGACAGATAGTTATAATTATAGTCTTCCTTAGTTATGATAAAAGATAAATTAGATATGAAACTTTAGACTCATAAAAATAAGGTAGATGATACAGTATTTTCTTTAATTTTGCTAAATACAAGTAGACTAGATATTGTAAATGTAATTCTTCCTTGATAACTGTTTTGTTATATGTATTTTTACTATGTTAAAGTTAAAACCTTCTTTTTTGATTAGACAGAAAAAGGGAAGTGCTGTAGGATATCTTTCTATATGCTGTGAATATGTGTTGCTCTGATTTGTTGATAAATAAAGCTGTTTGGCCAATGATGAGACAGAATAAGGTTAGGCGGTCCATTCTAACTAGAGAGAGGAGAAGAAAGGAGCAGGGGACAGATGCTGTAGGCTGCTGCCAGCAGAAGCAAGATATGAAAGTACTGGTAAGCCACAAAGCCATGTGACAATACATAGATTAATAGAAATGGGTTGAGTTTAGTTGTAAGAGCTAGCTAGCAAGAAGTCTGAGCCATTAGGCCATATAGTTTGTAAGTGATATAAGCCTCTGTGCGTTTACTTGTGTCCAAGAGACTTCGGACCAGGTGGGACACAGGAGAACTTCTGACTACAGTGTTTATTGAATACATTGGTGGGAACCACAGGAAGGGAGGTCATAGCAAAACAGAGGTACTTCTGTTGTGTGCCCTAGATGCTGTCTGATGACAGTCATTGATTTTGGATTGGTGAAAGCCAGTGGTTTGCTAAGAACACATTTTCTTAATTAAAATATAATTACATCATTTTCCCTTTCCCTTTCTACCCTCTAACCCTTCCCATGTACCCCAACCTGTTCTCTCTCAAATTCATGGCCTCTATTCCTTTAATTGTGTGTGTGTGTGTGTGTGTGTGTGTGTGTGTGTGTGTGTGTGTATGTGAGTGCTTCTAAGTATATAAATAAAACCTGCTCAGTCCATGTAATGCTACTTGTTTGTACTTTATTTCAGGGCTGACCATCTGGTATTTGAGGTATTTGTGATAGTCACTAGGATGTGCTGTATATGGCTTTCAAAGATATTAAAATTGCCCTAGATAATTTGTCTCTGGTCTACAGTGTTGGAAATTTCAATTCACATCCAAGGAAATATCCTTATCACTTAGAGGAATCACAGGTGATGTTTCCAGATGAGCCTTAAAATGTTCTAATAAAGGAGGAAAGAAGTGAAAGACCATTAACTGGGTACTGGGTTCATGGAGATCTACATTAGCATGTGTTTTTGAAAAATTCCAGAATAAAAGACAAGAAAATATCTGAGTCAGTGGCAACACTCTCTCAACTGTTTATAATCTAAGTGATGGGTGTGGCGTAGGGTATATGTTTGTCACGTCCATGGAAGCAAAAGTCAACAGCTCCTGGGCTGCAGACTGCAAGACTAGCTCAGGCTGTGCCTGCTGTACTGGCTCACCCATGCCTAGATTCTTTGAAAAAGCTGCATAGCAGTGGTTTTGATGAAAATAGAAGATGACATTATATAGAAAATCAGTTTCCAACAACTGAAGCAAGCCAGCAGAGTCATATCTAGTGGGAAAAGGCATTTCATTTTGAGTATATTTTACTTCTGTTCTTATGTAAGAGAAATGTACCATTTAAAAAATAAAACTAATTGATCCAAAAAGCATAGTGTAGAGTAATGGTAATTTGAAGCTAGAAAGGGTGGGGAATGGGGACAGAGATCAGATAATGGATAGCAAATTACAGTTAGCTAGGAGGAGTAGGTTAGAGAAAGGTAACTATAACAGACAGAAACCTATTGTATATTTTATGAATAAATAGGAGAGAGGAGATTGAAGTCTCCAAACCAAGGAATGATAAATATATTAGGAGATGAAAATGCTAGATACTTCAATGTCATCATTCCACATTCTCTATATGTATTAAACTACTTCATTGTATATCACAGATAAGTAGAACTATTGTATGTCAATTTAAAATGGCAGCACTTGTGAGGCTGAGGCAGCCAGATCACAAATTCAGGGCCAGCCTGGGTTACATAGCTACACAGTAAATTCTAGAAAAGCCTGAATATCTTATAAAGGAAGGAAGGGAGAAAGACGGGAGGAAAGAATTAAGAGAGAAATGTATTAGAGATCTCTTTTCTATGTTAAACATCTCAATTCTAAACATTAAAACTAATAGTAATAAATAGTGTGATGAATACTCAAATTCTGCTACTTTGTGTCAGATATTGTCTTAGTGGTTGGGGACACATGAGGACATTCTAGTACTTCAGAAACAGATTTTAAATTAATGATTATGTGGTATTTGACAGATGTTAGAGCTATGGAGAAAAATATAGTGAAGTAAAAAAGCCTCCCCAAATGCCCAAGCTAATAATTAGCATTTGGATCCCTACACCTATTGAGCCATGATGTCTCTTGAAGATGGCTGAAGTCTAACCTCTAATGACCTATAACACCTTACACAAATGGTCAGTCACAAGCTGGACAAATTACACTGTCAAATTTACACTTAGCAAGATAAAGAAATGTCTACCTGTCCACCCAGATACAGCTCATAAGATAAGACCGAGTAACTTCCCCTAAATGCAGTTATAGAATTTCCACTCCTTGGAGGCATTATCCCACCTCCAATACCTCTCCCACTGTGGTGTACTTTCATAAATTCTTTGTCTATTGGTAAGGAAATTAATTTTATGACCCACATCACCAGCCTCCCATGTACATTTCACTTAGCAAGGAAATTCATTTAGATAGGGAATCATCAGAGGCAGGTAAAGCTCCTTTGTCTAAATATGTTGGTTACTAAAAATATTTAAGAGAGATAAGATGGGCAGGTACAGTTCTGGTGGTAAAGGATGAGGAGTGAGCAGGGCATGTGCCTAGGAATTCTTGAGGACTTTGCACATACTCTATGACCAAAGTATCCCCTATGTCTGAGAGGTGGTATGCAGCCACATGGAGCCAAAGCTGAGTGGGTAAAAACGGGCATGACAGAGAAATCTATTAATTTTGATTAATACATAGGAACATTATAGGAACTTAAGTATTTTAAAATATATTTGTAGTCAATGACATACAATGTAGAGTCTTTATTCAACACTGAAGAAAGTTAACTTTAACAAAGAATATCAAAATAAGATCTAATTGTTGCAAGATTCCAACTCTAGGGACAATGTTAGTAATTGGGAGCTTTGTGCTTGTGTGGAAGAAAAGAGTGTGTGAACTATGCCAACTAATATCATTGCTGAAATTTGGTGAACCTAAAAAATTCTCTGAAGATAGTGTATATTAAATATATAATCATAGTTCCAGATTATTTCTTCTATATGCAGATACTTCCAACTTAAAATGTTTACTGTTTTTAAATGTTAGAATGGTACAAAAATGATACATACTCAGAAGACAACGTATTTCAATTTTTTTTTTTCGGTTTTAAAAGACAGGGTTTCTCTGTGTAGGTTTGGAGCCTGTTCTGGAACACACTCTGTAGACCTGACTGGCCTGGAACTCACAGAGATCTGCCTGCCTCTGCCTCTGAGTGCTGGGATTAAAGGCCTGCACCATCACTACCAAGTCATTTCAAGTTTTTTAAATTTGATCTGCTCTCAGGCTATAATATACAGCAGGACACTATCTTGAGGACAATGCTGTGCAGCAGTCTGAAGTCCAAGTCAGCTTTGCAATTATGAAGGGAAAACAATAAACACTCTAGAGTATGCACTGCTAACTTAATTGTACTAAATGCATTTTCAGTACTCCATATTTGCAATGGATTCAGTTGACTTAGTTACTTTTCTGTTGCTTTGTTAAAACATCATGACCAAAAGCAACTTGGGGACCAAAGGGCTTATAACATCTTATAATTTTCAGGTCACAATCAACCACTGAAAGAAGTCAGAGTGGAGCTCAAGGCAGAAAGTGAAGCAGAGGCCATGGAGGAATGCTATTTGCTGCTTGCTCCATGGTTCACTCACTTGCTTTCCCATACCAGTCAGGACCTCCTTGAATTCCAACACTTGGGAGGGAGAAACAGGTGGATCTCTGAGTTTGAGTCCATCCTGGTCTACAAAGCAAGTACCAGGACAGCCAGGACTATACAGAGAAACTCTGTGTCAAAAATAAACAAACAAACAACAGAAACAAAACAAAACAAAACAAAACCTGAAGATACCATTGAGTATGCTTATGAGCATTCACTTCACATACTGATGCTGTTTAACTCATGACGAAGTTATTTCCCAATAACCACACAGTAAGTGGAAAATGTCCTAAATCAAAGCTGTATTTAATGGCCCTAAATCTACCAAGCATTACAGCTTAGCAGCACAATGCAGCAGAATGAAGTTGTTTTTCCTCAGATGACAGGGCTGACAGAGACTGTCTCTTGCTTCCCAGCACTTGCTTACTGTGCTGTGTTGTTATTTTCCATCCATTTTGGTGCATTAATATTTGGAGACAAGATTTATTTCGGCTCATTTCCCCAGGTTTTTGCTATGGTTCTTAACTATATTGATTTTGAGCCGTAATGAGACAGAACCTCACTAAGGCTGGGGTGTGGCAGATGATACCTCACTTCACACTGGATAAGAAGCAAAGAGAAGCCGGGCGGTGGTGGCACACGCCTTTAATCCCAGCACTCGGGAGGCAGAGCCAGGCGGATCTCTGTGAGTTCGAGGCCAGCCTGGGCTACCAAGTGAGTTCCAGGAAAGGTGCAAAGCTACACAGAGAAACCCTGTCTGGAAAAAAAAAAAAAAAAAAAAAAGAAGCAAAGAGAGGGAAGGGAATCAGGTGTGCCCTTCACAGGTCCTCTTCTCAGTGACCTACCTCCTAATTTTATGTCACCTTCCCAAATAGCACGACCAGCTGGGAACCAAATAGTCAAAACTCACAAGCCTGTGTCACACTTCATACTCAAAAACTACACTTTCTGGCCCAAACTGCCAGGATCTGTAATCTCTTGATGAAAGAAGCGATATGGTAAAGGCTGGCTGGAGGAAGGATACACTTCGGTTTATTCCATGCCCTAGGATTGCCCTATGCCTTTAAAATTCTGCCTATGAACACCAGGGAAATGCTTTCAAATTATTGGTTGGCTTGCAGAATTAAACATAGTTTTCAAAAATTGATTTGACATATACATTTTCCTCTAAGATGAGGTTAAAATGTGTCAACAGTTGAAATTAGACTCTTGCTGAAAAGCTATCCTAAGAATTTAATAATTCAGCATTTCAAATGATCAAACAGTGACAGATGTTTGGGAACATAATATTAGTAATATCTTTGATTGCCCTATCCATGTCAGAGGTGCACTGCCAAGGTCAGAATTGTAAGCCAAAGTTACACCAGAATTTAGGTCACATAAAAGCAGAGGAAATTTATTATATCCTTAGTGGATGCCTGTAATTGCATGTAACCTGGAAACAATGAAAGCTCCATAACCATCCTGCCCATGAGAGCTGGGCATAAGCAATGATTCTCTCCCTTCTTGAGAAAATGTAGCCATAAACATGGAGGGAAGAAGAGGGCAGTAATATTTCCAGTGGGAAAACAGAGGTTTTAGAAGGGATTTCTCCATTTAGGAGAATAATTTTAAAAATAAACTTACTTGAACTCTATGTTTGTACCTAAAATGCACTGAGAACAAGGCAGGGAAATGTCAGTCAAAGGATCCAGAAGTTCAGTTAGGAAGAAGGAACATAATCAACTATCTATTGTACAACATATTGACAGTGACTAGCAATGCATTGTATTTTCCAAAATTGCTGAGAAAACAGGGTGTTTTTTAAGCCATATAGGGTAACACATTGATAATCAGCTTGGTTTAGCTACTTACAATATATAAATCTTTTAAAAAATATTGTACATAATAAATACATACAATTTTGTGAGTTATAAACAAGGAACCACCTCAAAAAAGTATCCCAATGTTAGTTAGGGTCCCCCTCCCCTTGCATGGCAGGCAGTTAAAGCTTAGTTTTATCAGGAAAGGATGCCCAGCTCTGAGGAAATGGCTCAAGTGTTTGCTGCATAAACACAAGGATCTGAGTCTAGATCCCCATCACATACATAAAAAGCTGAGTATGTGATGCATGTCTGTAACCTCAGAGATGGAAGGTGAAGACAGGAAGAGCCTAGAAGCCTGCCTGGCAACAAGTCTAGCTGAATCAATGAGCTCCATGTTCAGTGACCAACCCTGTTACAGAAAAGTAAGCAGAGAGAGATAGAGGAAGATACCTGGCATCAACTTCTGGTCTCCACAGTTGCACACACAAGCATGTGCCACTGCACACACACACACATACACACATACACACGTTCATTTCCTTAATATAGAGATAACAAATCTACATCTTTTACAAATGTATGCATATGTGACTGTGTGCATATTTCTTTATATAACAAAAAACACTCTTTATTACCAGAGTTATTGAAACTACAACAGCTCCCTATTTTCCAAGCAAATCTTAGAATTCTAAAAAAAAGAGTTTTATTAAGAGCGAGAACATATTATTTAGTCATCAGAATGGTTTTCTTACAATGGAACAATGGAAGTAGTGTCTAAAGCACTGATACTGGCTTAATTGTTCCCTCACATTTACTGAGTTCATGCACTGAAATTCTACATTCTGGTGTCTAGGTATGTGACTGCAGTTGTAGATAATCTTCACAGCAGTTATGCAGTTAAAATGAGAACAGGTCCTAACACAATGTGATAGTGTCCTTGCAAGGGGAGACTTGGAGATAGACATACACACAAGCAAGCCATGTGAACATAGTGGTGGCTTCTGTAAGCCAACACCCCTAGTATACTGATCTTAAGTACCAACCTCTAGAATTGTGAGGCAATAACTCTTGATGTTGAAGCCCTTAGTTTGTATTATGAAAGAACCCTCTTAGACAAACCTAAATCAAAAGGTCCATCATGCACCACATCCAAGTTGGTGCATACACCCAGGATATAGTTTTTGTCTTCTTAGAACTCAGTGGATGTGGCAGCCACAAGAATGTATTATAGAGATTCAGCTGTATATTAAAGCTATACTTTGACCAGCCAAGGTCAAAGGGCAAGCCATTTATTATGAATATGTGTTGTTATGCAACTTTAATATTTCAGCTGTCTTCTGCTATGAAATTCTTGCAAGACCAATTATTCCCAGACCTTTTGGCAAACAGTTCAGCTACTCAGACCTGCTGAACTTCTAGGTAACTAACTCCCCCTATGAGCCTAGGAGACAAGCTGGCTGGAGATGCATAGCTTTGTTTCTTGTGCAAATGAAGCTCAGACCATCTTCTTGCCTTGAGGCCTAGTGGCTCTCCAGAGCAACTGACTGAGAACAAAAGAGATTTTTACATATCAAGGTGGAAGGTAGGGTGGAGTAACATTCCTGAGGAGGCAGTCAGAGACAGGCATTTTCTGTAGAGTGGAGAGAATGATATGACCAGGGAGAAGAGAAGAACACAGAGATAACATAGATGGTAAGGCAGAACTCTTGAAGAGAGGATGAAGATGAGACTGGAAGCGTAAGAGCTTAGTTGTTAGCAGGACTATGAGATGGCAGTAAAAGAGGGGACAAAAGAGAACTGAGTCTCACGATGGAACTGAAGCTATGTAGACAGGATTTCATCCCAGAGAAATAAAGTAGACAGACAAAGAGCTTGGTGTATCTAGATTTGTTCTTATCTTGAATGCCTGATGGAGCTGTAGCTGTATAGATAGAATTTTGTCTTAAAGGAATAAAGTTAACAGACATAAGAGCATAGTGTATGTAGATTTTTATTCCCTCAGATATTCCACACCGGACATAGCAAAATCCCCAGGTAAGTGGAGATGATACCATGTAAAAGTTTGCATAAAAACTTGGGTTAGATTCTGGAAACAAAGAAGAAGAATTATGATGGTACTTTGAGGTTGTGGGGGATTTGCTCTCATTCTTTGCTGAACATCTTTGTTCTGTTGTGCTAGGCATGGCCACACTTGTCTGTGTTTAAAATACTGAGGTACCTGAGGCAAGAGGATCACAAGTTTGAAGTCAGCATGTGTGGGTCTCCTTTTCCTCAGGGCGAAGGTAACAGAAGCTGAGAGCAGGGTTGGGGGTGGCCGTGAGTGTGATGGAAAGAAGTTCTGGGAGTCAGCTTCAGAGAGACAGCTCATTTCATAGTTCTAAGGGTAAGGTATATAAGAGATCTTAGGGTTACAGGCAGGAAAGTCTGATTGGTTGTAACACAGTGTTGTACCTGTTTCGTGAAACCCCCAGAGACCACCAAGGAGCCAGTTTCTGATTCAAACACATAAGGGTCCTTTTATTCAGGTTCAACCTGGGCCACCACATGGCAGATGGAAGGAAATGTGGCAACGGCCACTGTAGGGATAACGCCTGCGCTACCACCAACTATTCACCATGTCCGAGCGAGGGGCTGTGGATTAAAAAATGGAGACAAGAGACAGCGGGTCATTTGCCTCAGCAGAATGCCAAATGCCAAATGCCGTTTACTGAAAGAGGGAGGAAACCTTAAATACAGGCTTACAGCACAATGGCGGATCCCCAGAGGGCAGAAGTTTGCTACTAAATGTTCTACATTCTTGCATCTAAGCTGTTAACGCCCAATATGCAGGATACACAAACAAGGAACTTCCCTAAAGCATTCAGGAGGGTGGATACCGGCAGGAAATTAGCATAGGGAGGACACCTGGTCAAGGTCGGCAAGCAGGCAACGGCTTTACTCAATATGGGAGGAGACCAGGGCCCTACAGGTCCCCCCTTTTTACTAAAAAATGAGCTTCTGACTTAGGTTGCGTGGGACGTCAGCAGGTCACCTTACCCGTCATGGAGACACCTGCCCAGGCCCCGCAAGTGCTCTGTCTTAGGTTGGTGAGCGCCCCCCAAGCATTACCCATCTCTGAATACTCATTATCATACAGGCTCAACCACGTGAGCTATAGAGTAAACTGTTGCCATAGATCTCAAAGTGGCACTGGGCTTGCAATCTGTGTGACATAGAAAAGACCAACAGAAGTCCTAACCCACCCATAGCCAGGAGGCTAAAGGCAATTGAGCCATTCCCTTCCTTTGAGCCTTATGCAAATTGGAGTCCTCGTAAGATGGTATCCCAAAAGCAAATGGAACTTGAGTTTTAAATTTTACAACTTATAAAGCCAATTTAAATGTATATAACTGTTGAAATAAATTTATCATGCCCAATAGAATGAAAGATTAACTAACTGTGGTAGCTACTTTTGCTGCCAGGGTCTCCATTGTGCTAGCTGTAGTAACCAATTATGAAATAGCAATCCCAGAAACAGTAGCAGCAGTGGCCACCACCGCTATGACAGCAACGGCAACAGGGATGTCAGATTCTCTTCTGGAGCGTGTGGGCATCCACTGGCATGGACACGACTCCAGGAACAGGAACCACCAAGGCCCATTTTTCTTGATCCCAGCATGACTTAAGCTGGCAGCTCTTCAAAAGAACAACTAAGAACCATAAAGGAAAAACAAACAGCACACAAGGAGCAGAACTAATGGTCTCAATAATGGCTACATTCAGGCTCACAAATTTTAAGGTATCTTCAAAAGAGGCTAGATGAATTTCAGGAGGCCAATAGATGTTGCACAGAGCCACTCCTGAAAAGTAGGGTACTATACCAGCTTGAAGAGGGTTACAAAATGTGAAAAGGCTTAGCTGGCATGCTACTGTTAACAAATAGAGGTCAGTGACCTTCATGGTTATCCTTAATCTCCAAGGTGTGACACATTCTCAAAATTTTTGAAAAAAGATTACCATACATTACCTTATGAAGAATCCAACCACATGGCTACAGTTCCTAGGCTTACAATAATGTTTGCCAAGGCTGGCCGTATTGGGCTCTCAATCCCCATTGGCATCAGAAGGGGAGAGTTTTTTACGAAGGCCCAATAGGTCTCTGCCATGTCAGGATTCAGCAGCAGCCACAGGGTGCACACGGCATTCAGGAACCCAAAGAGCAACTTCATTGTCCTGCGGAAAGACACAAACAGATCCCCGGGCCCACACCAACACCAGATCGGGTCCCCTCTAAGTGCCAGTAGAAAGATCCTTCCATTGCACCAGAGGATGATTTGCAACAGGAGCCCTCCAGTGCTTATCTGCAGGGGATACTCCAGCAGAATCCACCGATAAAAAATTTAAAATATATAAAACAAGGAAAACAATAGAATATGGAGGGGAGAGATAGATGAGCCCCTAGCTCCCCCTTTTTTACTTTAGAAACATATGTTTTTAAGGTATAATGGCAGCGTTCTACTATAGCCTGTCCTTGGAATGCAAAGGAATGGTGAAGAAACAATCCCTCAAGTCAACCACAATTAAATGTCAATGTTTAGGAATTGCCACAGGGGCAGGCAAGCCAGGTTGTGTTGCTCCCATGAGAAGCATGGTTTTATTTACAGCTCTAAGATCCTGTAATAGCCTCCATTTTCCTG
Organism: Peromyscus eremicus; assembly: GCF_949786415.1. Lineage (NCBI taxonomy): Eukaryota > Metazoa > Chordata > Mammalia > Rodentia > Cricetidae > Peromyscus > Peromyscus eremicus. Next base: position 8,742,344 of record NC_081417.1, on the reverse strand, counting down.
CCTTCTTTTTAATAACAAATATAGGTGAGTTCCAAGCTGAAGTGGAAGGAATGACATGACTAGCATCTAACTGTTCCTTAACTAATGTGTTTGCAGCCTCTTATTTTTCTTTAGTAAGGGGCCACTGCTCCATCCATACAGGGTCATCACTTTTCCAAGTGATTTTTATCAGTTGTATAATTGAAGGCTGCTGTGCAGTGACCCCTATGGAAAAGATCCTAATCCTCTTGTATCCCCAGGACCTCTAGTGACACAGCTTTTGTCTGCCACAGGGAGTGGGTCTCCTTGCAACATTTTCCCTAAGCCTCTGCCCGGGCAGTAGCCTTGACTTTTCGGCATCTGTTGTACAGGCTGTGTAGTAAGCACTGCTCCCATACCATCTAACACATCCTGTCCCCACAAGTTCACTGGAATGTCAAGTAGCACAACGGGTTGAAAAGTTCCTGTATGACCTTCCTCATCCTTCCAATTTAAAAGTAGCCTGCTCTGTAATGGCGTCTGAGCTGTGCCGATACCTTGTAGGTTAGAGATGGAATTCTTAAGGGGCCAATTGGGATCTCAGGATTCTTGTGAAATTATAGATATATCCAGCACCAGAATCCAATTATCTTTCAATCTCAATCCCATATAATTTTGTTTTTAATTTAGGCTGTTTATCATTGATAACTGTTTGTCAAAACACCTCCTTTTTTTTTTTAACCTCTAAAGCCTCCAGTTTTACATACAGGCACCATATTGCATTTAAAATATGAAAGCAGTAATAATTGAGCAATTCTTTCACCAACTTCTGTTTCCATGGTCCTATTTACATATGCCAATTATAAAAGCATTAAATACAATCTCTATAGCATTTGAAGAGGTAACTTTAGGTAATACTCTTCTAGAATATTTTTATAAAATCTTAAAAAGAGGATCCTTTTTTATAAATTTCAAGTAACACATTAGCACAAATAGCCAATTATTAACAATGTGGAACAATTTACCTGTATTTTATTTACTGGAAAAATAATTTTGTAACCTCTTTATCAGTAAGATATTATTATTTATGGGTTTATCTTAGCAACATTATTTAATAAGCTAACAACCCAATCCATTTCAGGTGTTATATTTCTATAGAATTAAACCAAGAATTTTTAGTACAGCAACTTAAATTGCAGAGCCAAATTTTCAGTAATGATCAACAGACAAGAGCATACCTAACATATAGTTCAAGTATGAGTCCTGTTCCTTTAGTTTATCTACCATGAGAATCAAACATTTATCCAAACATTTATTAAGATAATCAAAAGAACAAAACATCCTTTATTCACACAGCATTGACTTAGCATTCAATGTCCTGACTGAAACTATTTTTCATCAGAAGTTAGGCCCGTTTAAACTTTTAGGCGCTGGTCCCTCTCCCAGACTCTGTTCTTTTGGTCCATTCTGTTGGCCTTGTGGCTCCACCTCCTGCCTGTGCGTACCTGTCCACCCGCTGCTCCGGGCTATTTCGTGCATGTCCACCACTGCCACCGCTGGGCACTCACACAAACTCACGTTTAAACTTCCTACTCCCATGAAGGAACTACCTAATGAGTTATTCCCACCATAAGGGAAAAACAGAAAAACATTTCCCACAAAGGGATCCTAAATATTGAATTATTCCCACTCTGAGGGAAAAAGAAAAAACATTTGAACCAAAATAAGCAAACAAACAGCAAAACTTTTAACCTCTGGGCTCGCTTGCTGTTCAGCCAGCAGCAATGAGGCCTACCTGCCGATTCTTTGTAATTCAGATGCTGCACTGCAGAAAGAGCTCAGAGTTTCAGCTATCCTGAAAACTCTACAATTGGAAAAAGTCTTTTCTTCCTCCATTACCACTGGGAAAAGGCTTTTTTCTTTTGTTCATCCTTCCTCTACAGGGCCCCAATCTTTAGGCCTAGTTTCAAAATTTTTCCCCTTTTTACCGGGAAAATCCTTTTTTCTTGATTAAGATTTTTTTCTCCCTTTTCTAACGGGAAATTTCCTTTCCTTCCCTTTTCTTTTTTGGGAAGATTTCCTTTTTTATTTAAAATCTTTAGCTGTCTTGCCCTATCTTAACTTTGGTGCCTTCCTGCTTCAGCAGTCCAATTAACTGACTGTGAGCTAGCTGCACCCATTTCAATTCACCCTCATCTTTTCTTTTTTCTTTAAATTGCTGGCCAGCCTTACCTTTCTGGTGTCCATCAGCTCATCCCTTCTTTCTCGGATCTCGGTGGGACCTCCATTTGTAGGGATAACGCCTGCGCTACCACCACCTATTCACCATGTCCGAGCGAGGGGCTGTGGATTAAAAAATGGAGACAAGAGACAGCGGGTCATTTGCCTCAGCAGAATGCCAAATGCCAAATGCCGTTTATTGAAAGAGGGAGGAAACCTTAAATACAGGCTTACAGCACAATGGCGGATCCCCGGAGGGCAGAAGTTTGCTACTGAATGTTCTACATTCTTGCATCTAAGCTGTTAACGCCCAATATGCAGGATACACAAACAAGAAACTTCCCTAAAGCATTCAGGAGGGTGGATACCGGCAGGGAATTAGCATAGGGAGGACACCTGGTCAAGGTTGGCAAGCAGGCAACGGCTTTACTCAATATGAGAGGAGACCAGGGCCCTACAGGCCACGAGCCCAGGTGTAGAGGGGTTTTGTAGGGAAAAACCACAAACCGGGAATTGGCAACTTGGGATTGGGTAGAAGAGGCAAGGTGATTTTTTGAAACTATTGGTCTAGATTTTTGGTGGGGAACCACAACCCGCTGAACAGGATTATCTGGACTGATTAGCAGGATTATCTAGATATCTCCAAGGGCCATAAACCACAGAGAGGATCTTGTTAAGCTTTCCTTTCCTGTATAAACAGCAGAAAGGATGTCTGCTGGAGGATACTGCTCTGTATCCGTTCAAGTTATTATGGCATATTCCTGAGCCTGTAAAGTTAAGTTTAGGCCTTCATAACAGCACCTAATTATATGGGCTGGAGGATAGAGTAAGACTTATGTGCTGAATCATACAGTGTTTGCAGAGAGCTCTGTGCAGGATCATCCTCCAAATAAAGTCAGGCATCTGGGCTTAGGGACACACTCCAATTACTGTTAGACAGAGAGGAAGAAGCCCCACTGAGAAAGGGAGCCCTCCGTTTTGCACTAGCTCAGAGATCTTTCTGGGCATGGTGGACTATGACCGAATTAGCAGGACTCTCCAACAAGCACAGGCTACATAGTGAAACTCTATCTCCAAAACACAACAAACAACAGAACTTTATTTTTAAGACAAAAGAAAACAACCACCTTCTCAGCAAAACTGTAGCACACCTGTTCACAGTAGCTGCCATCATTTGATCTTCCAGGCTCTTGAGGCATCCCCATAAACTTGGTACTCTTCAGTGGTCTGACTTTAGAGAGAGCTCTTTAAGCTGAGCCAAGAATGATGGGAAGGATGTCTAGGTGAGAGTGGGAATTTCCAGAGAAAAGGAAAAGCATTGATGTGTCTGCAGATCTTACAGATTTGCTGGGAATTTGACATGTACGTGTGGTTGCATTTCAGGAAATGAACTTAGCTGAGGTGCACAGACTGGTCTTCTCTCTGTCAGGTTCTCTTTCCCCTCACAACACTCATATACTAGCTAATTACAATGTCCTATGGAAGAAGCAGAAGCAGAGGAGCCAAAGTGCTGAAATCATCATCACAAGATAATGTGTAGTAAACACAGCTCCTGGAACAGGCAACTGTACACCCAGCATTGACCAAGTACAAGTTGCATGCACGGCACTATTCAATGTCTCAAAGAATGCAAACATGAGGCAGAAATCATCTGCTTTCACTCAAGATGGACTTGATTCTGACTAATGTGAGGACAATCATTATTTGTTTGAGAATGGCTCAGTTCTTTACATCCCTATATAACTTTGCTTAGTGCAAACATTATCTCAGGGTAGGTACCTCATGGCCACTGGGTATCTATTTTAGAATAAACATGAGTAGTGAGGTGCTTGGGGAAGAAGTTTCGGCACAACTGAGCCTCAAAGGCGGTTCAACGTTGTTGTATCACATGGGAAACTGAAGGAACTACATGGGTCTCTCTGTATGGTCATCTACTTTTTTATATACTTTAGTGTCATTCATTATTCCATGTTCAGAATTAATTGAGAACACTAGGATTATGATAATAAGGAGTGCATTCATAATAAAATGCACCATTTCATTAGGTACAATCCTAAGAAGTAGTAATAAGTAGGAAACTCAATTTGTTTTAACAAAATATTGTCTTTCCAGGGCCTAAATACAGAAGTTGATTGGGCAAGTAATTCACCAACAAACCTCAGAGAGGAAGTTTTCTCAAACTTCATTTAAATGAACACTTGTTTATAGTTAGAAGAAAGATTCCTCCAGCTGAGTAAACTCCAAGGCCATTCAATAATGTTCCATGGTGATTTAATTAAAAGATAACTAGAAGCGAGGAAATATAAAGAAAAACACCCCCGTAGGAAGGAAACAGAAATGAGAGGGCAGGAAGGAAGCAGAAGGACAGAGTCAGAATAACAGCAGCTGTGGGGACAAATTAAATAAAAAGCAATGTTGGCATATCACATAGTTTCTCCATAATGACCAATGAAAACTAGATACTCAAAACCACTGGAAAAAGCAGTTCCTTTAGAGAATAAACTAGACTTCTACCAATCTCCCTCATCTTTAGCAATATAATAGGCTTCCTGAGTCTGTTGCTTAATTTTCAATTACATTTTTTTTAATTTATTGTCCCTATGGTGTGAAGGATGTATGCATGTCACAGTGTATGTGTGCATGTGTGCGTGTGTGTTCATGTGTGTAGGTTAGAGGACAGCTTGTGAGTTGTTTTTTCTCTCCTATCATGTGAGTCACTGAGATCAAACTTAGGTAACCAGGCTTGACAGCAGGCACCTTTACCCACTAAGCCATCTTAAAGGTTCCCAGGTTGTTATTTAAATTTTATTGTTCTTTATCATCTTTTAAACACAAAAGTCAACAGATATTGAATTATTAGCATAGACACAGCCTGGCATGCATCTACACAGTGAACAAAACCATACACATATGTTTGTGTGGAAGTGGGTGCTGGCACAATCTATGGGTCTGAGTCCTTTCCTTATTGGTGGACATTAGGGATAGGCTAAAGGAGAACCTGACTTTTTCTAAGAAATCCATAGGCCACCTTCCAGTCATAAGCAAAGCTAAGGAAATATTCAATAATACTTTTCTGCATACTCAAAATTAAATTGACTTTATATGTGAATGAAAAAAAAAAAAAGGACAGCTTTCTACCGTTTCAGTTCTGCTCAATTTAGTGTTAAGTGCCATGTTAGATAGTTTATGAAAGCTAAACTTCAGTCTTCAAGGACGTAATTATGCCCTGGAATTGTGCTTAAGTAACTAAGGGTAATATTTAGATTATATTTATATCTAAGTAGCTCACATTAAAACCCTACCAAGATCATGTCATAAACTTTAAATTATAAGGAGTTGCCCGTTTGCAGAGATCAACTCCATACTATTTATTAATTTTTCTAAGATTATTCAGCAGTCCATTACTAGCACATTTATGATTATAATAATTATCTCAACAACACTGATTCTAATTCTATGATATTTCAAATAGATTTCACCCAAGAGGCAACTCTTCTGGGAATACCCACTGCTATGATATTGGGTTATAACAGGAGATGACAAACAATAGAAGTGAGTAGTCACTTCAGAGAAGTATGAAAGACCATACCTATAGGCTATAAATGAGTTTATTAATAGACAACAAACTAAACACCTTTCCAAAATGCCACATTATGAGGTGTTGTTAGACTTTCCATCTATAACCCTAAGAATTTGAGCTAGAAAGAAAGCAGTAAGCAAAGCAAGACTTCAGAACCATGGTGTGGCTTCAAAATGAAGGATGGAAGAACAGAAGGAAGGAAGGAAGGAAGGAAGGAAGGAAGGAAGGAAGGAAGGAAGGAAGGAAGGAAGGGAGGAAGGAAGGAAGGAAGCAAGGAAGCAAGGGAGGGAAGGAAGGAAGGAAGGAAGGAAGGAAGGAAGGAAGGAAGGAAGGAAGGAAGAGAAAGAAAAAGAAAGAGGGAAACAGACAGAAAGAAAGAAAGAAAGAAAGAAAGAAAGAAAGAAAGAAAGAAAGAAAGAAAAAGAAAGAAAGAATGGCCCATTTCTATCTCTAGCCCCTGTCGGGGTCTGTCTGCTGTCTGGGTCCCTCCTACCTTCAGAGTTCCCTAGAAGTTTCCTCACAGAATAATCTTGGTAATTGGAGAGCTCACTGATTGTGTCCCATCTTTTCAAGGCCTTCATTTTGTTCATTGTCTGATGCCAAATATATTCATAACCATTTGGTTGTTTAGGGAAATGGATCCATGTAGCTTCTGTCGTTCCATCTTGGTCAGGAGTGGAAATCTGGCAAAGAGATATAAATGCCTATGGAGTAAATATTTGTACAAGTAAAAATAATGTATATGATATCACTTTGAAAACTGATGATTTAGCAGGTTTCCTGATTTTAATCAGGCCAGGTTTCTAAGAACAGATGTGTTTTGCATGATTTCCACTTTTTTTTTTTTTTTTTTTGAGGAAGAGAAATGCCATGTTCTATGAAAATTAGGGTACATCTAAGAACAAACGAGTGTTGAATATGACATTCTAAAGTGTGAGTCTTAATGAAAGGTACAGAAACAAGAAAACATCTAAGTTATGTGAATGACATTTGAAAGGTACTACTAAAAAGCTCACATTCTGAACATGTAAGAACATGTTATAATGAAACCAATTATTATGTATAATATACTACTAAATACTTAAAAACAAAATATAAGGAACTATGTACATATTTTAAAACCAGAAAGTATACACTGAAAACAAAGACCACTAAGGAATGGATACATAACAAGGTGAAAAGATGTAAAAATACTGTAAAAATATTATTTTTTGTTTTTAGATAATCTTAGAACATATTTTAAAATCAAATATTTCATATATATGTGATTAATAAGCTCTATTTTTATATACAGTTTTGAACTTTTTCCAAAATTAACACTAAGGATGTTTGAAAAAGCCATATGGAAGCCTAATATTTTATAAGCTTCTTTAAAAAATAAAATACATATAAAGAACTTAATTGGAGTTGCTCTACATGGAAGGGACACATAGATCCTTCAAGAAGAGCTGTATATTATTTTTAAAATGAAAAGTGTGGGATACCTTCCTCCAGTTGTCAATCAGGGGATTCTGGAGATTCCTCAAATTAGTACTGTCTATTTACTGCATTACTCTCGGTTACCAATCATAACTATGTATTGCTGAAGACACCACAGCCTTTGGTCACACAGAACAAAAAGAAATCAAAGAGTTATTGATCTAGAAGTTTCATCCCTACTGGTTATTTTTCACAGAGCTGATGGTGCTTTATAGGCTACTGGGTGAGAAAAATCACTAACTAATAAGCTGTAAACCCCTATGGGCAACAATAATGACCAATTTAGTAAGATATGCCTATTGGTGCAATGATGGTGTGAATGTTATTGGAGTAAGTAACAGCTTTCTAATTGCATTTAAGTCCTGCTCTAGAAGAGGGAGCCCATGTCTGGTATTATAAAGCTGTGACTGGGAAAATCATAGGCTTTAGGGGAGAACCTACTACTATTACTTTGCTAAAGGGATTGAGTATCAAATTGCCCTATAGATAGTTATCTTTATACCCACATATTAGTACACCTGTCATCAAAGATGTTTATTTATGTGGTGGAGATAATTAATCCAGAGACTCACAATTGGTCAAAATGGAGAGAATAAGTGACCATGGGGTGCCCAGCCCTAAGTGAGATATCTAGGAGCTGGAGAAATGACTCGGTAGGTAAGAGTATGTACTACTCTTAAAGAGGACCAGGTTCAACACCTAGAACCACAAATCAGGTGGCTTACAACAGTCTGTAAGTCCATCTCCAAGGGGTCTCATGCCCTATTCTGGATTTCATAAGTACCTGCACTCACATGTACACATATCCCCACACAGGCACACATACAATTAAAAAATAAAATAAATACTTAAAAATAATAGTGGAGCATCTGTTATCACACCTCCCCTCCTAACTTTAGGGGACTTCATGAAAGAAGGAGAAGGATTGTAAGGGCCAGAGGTCAGGTAGCACTGCAGCAGACAGTGCTTTCTCAGCAAGCAGGGGAATTGCACTCATGAACTCACAGAATCTATAGTTGCCTGTACAAGACCGGCAAAGAACAATCTAATTAATATTCCAATATAGAAAGGAGAGGTGCTCACAGGGCCCCACCCTAGTGAAACCTTTACGTGGGTGATGGCTGTTGAGAAAAGGAGAATCAGTTTTCTCCAGTGGTGTAGCAAATCATGAGTTGACTATGCTCCAGTGGGTGGCCCTACAGCCACATGCATACAGGCAGCACTAACCACAGTGGTTATTTTATTTTGATGGAAGAATACATGAAGTTAGAAGGAGAAAGTAGGGGATATTCAGGAGGACAGGAAGGCATGAAGGGAACATGTTAAGGTGTGTTCCGGGGAGAGTTGTGGGTGGATAATATGACCAAAATACACTATATACATGTATGATATTACCAAATAATAAATTTAAAATATTATTTTAAAAAATCCTATCAACTCTTTGCTGCCAGACCTCCGCCATCATGGGTCGCATGCACGTTCTTGGGAAGGGCCTGTCCTAGTCGGTGCTGCCCTACGGCCCTAGCGTTCCCACGTGGCTGAAGCTGACATCTGACGACGTAAAGGAACACATTTACAAACTGGCCAAGAAAGGCCTGACTCCCTCCCAAATAGGTGTGATCCTGAGGGACTCGCATGGTGTGGCGCAGGTCCGTTTTGTGACTGGTAATAAAATCCTGAGAATCTTTAAGTCGAAAGGCCTTGCCTCTGACCTCCCTGAGGATCTGTACCATTTGATTAAGAAAGCAGTGGCTGTCCAAAAGCATCTTGAGAGGAACAAAAAGGATAAGGATGCTAAATTCCGCCTGATTCTGATAGAGAGCAGAATTCACCGGCTGGCTCGTTACTATAAGACTAAGCGGGTCCTCCCACCCAATTGGAAATCTGAGTCATCCACAGCCTCTGCTCTAGTGGCATAAATTCTTGTGTACACAGCAATAAAATCACTTTGAATAAAAAAAAATCCTATCAATATAAAATAATTCATCTTATATTTAAAATATACCAAGTGAGTGTCTTATTATCCAGACTTTCTTAGGAAGAATTTTGTGCTTGTTCTGGGGGTAGTTGTGGTTCATTCCTGGTGTACCATGTTAGATAAGGGACCATTAAGACACTGAGACAAAGACTTCAGAATTTCTCTTTATGAGAAGATTTTGTGGTTTTCCTCTTATGGTGAATGTGGAGAGAAGAGGAGGTGATAAGATGACAAGCAAAAGGAAAGTTGTAGATGGATTTCTAAATGGTCTTATTAAATAAAAAACATGGAGCCAAATATAAGGGTGAAAGCCTTAGAGAGATCAGGGAAATAGGGAAAGCCACCAGCCGGCCTTACCTCACCAACTCTGCAGCTTCCAAATGCTGTGACTTCCTGTTTACCCATGCCTTTATTGCCTTGCTGTTCTGCCCTCTCATTGGCTATTTTAGCCTAGCTACCTCACTTCCTTGTCACTATCTGTCTGTACAGACCTCCAGGTCTCTATGGTTGGTACTGGATTAAAGGCGTGTGTCACCACACTTGGCTCTGTTCCCTAGTATGGCCTTGAACAAACAGATACCCTGCCTGATAAGTGATCAGATTAAGGGCGTGTGCTGCCTGGCTTCTAATTTACTTAAAATGGCTGGCCTTTTCCCCTGATCTCCAGGCAAGCTTTATTAAAGCACAAATAAAATATCACCACAGAAAGTGGATGGACTAAGGAGCCAAAGAGTTTCCCTGCATTTTATTCCAGTGTCTACAGCATTGGTGGATATGCTGTCTGTTATTTTGGCATAAATATTTCCTTATTTCTACATGCAGTCTATAGGAAAGTCTGCACTGCTCACAATGTCTTATGGAGATAAACTCATTTCATATCGCATATTTAGGTCCAATCACTATTGCCCAAATATATCAAAATATAGACTAGAGTTCTCAGAGGCCATGAAAAGCAAACTTGTATTTGTATTACAAAACCCTGAAGTGGGGCTAGAGAGATGACTCAGCAGTTAAGAGCACTGGTTGTTCTTCCAGAAGACCTAGGTTCAATTCCCAGCAGCCTCATGGCAGTTCATAACTGTCTGTAACTCCAGTTCCAGGGGATTGGACACCCTCACACAGACACGTATTCAGAACAGACACCAATGCACATAAAATAAAAATAAATCTTAAAAAAAAAAACCTGAAGGGAGGATTTTTTTTATTTCTGTGTATTTTGTAACTGAGAGAGTATCACTGTCCCAGACTTTCTTGAGGCTCAGAACATACTGACGTATTCTGATGAAGCTATCAATTCATTTGAATTGCTCATGAAGTAAATGTAGTTCTAATGAAATATATAAGATGCATATATAATATGTATCAATGATCTCAAAGTATATATATATATAAAAACTGCCTTAGGCTTACATTACATTTTCATTTCATTTTCTTTTATTTCCTTCCTTCCTTTCTTCCTTCCTTCCTTTCTTTTTTCAAGAAAGTATATCTGTGTAGCACTTGCTATCCTGGAACTCGATCTGCAGACCAGGCTGGCCTTGAACTCAGAGATCCACCTGCCTCTGCCTCTGGAATGCTGGGATTAAAAGTGTGCACCATCACTACCCAGCTTCTTTTTATTTTCTTAATAATTAATCTGGAAAATATATGGTTAACAGGTAAGTGCAATTTAAAATAGGAAAGGCTGTAATAAAAAACACAATGATCAATTGACTTAGATCTAACCCAGCATACCTACCCAATTTAAAATAAAAGCAAATATGCTCAATAGATAATCAATAACTTTGAGATTATAATAAAAAGAATTTTATATAAAATTGAATCTGGAAAATGCAAAACCACAGCTTGAGGCCCACAGTTTTCCAGAAAACCTTTAGAATGTGTTCCTAGACCAATGATTTTAGAGAAAAAAGAAAGAAAGAAAACTGAATTCTAGCATTTTCTAAAGCTGAATGCTAGTGATAGGAAAGTCAATATTCTAGGCCCTCTTCTTTTCCAGTATTAGTGATGAAATGAAAAAAACTGAAATCAATCAAAGAAGATACACCCATTCTCCTGACTTAACTAACACACTCCTTTTGACCATGTAGCACAGTTTCTAAATAAGGGATCAGTTTGGATCACACAACCATTTACCTCTCCTTGAACTGAACCCCTTGGTCTTCCAAGTCCTCTACTTCTCTGAACGGATGGCTATGACTATTTTGTAAAACAGCTCATCATGTAGAAATAATTTAGCTCATCATTTAGAGAAAGGCCACATACAGCATCAGCCCAGGCTCTGTGAGATCCAGCCACAAGCTGATGATATTTTGGTTGACTCTGAAAAGTTTTGTTGTTACTGTTTCAGTTGAAGGACTTCACTTAGTTCTCAACTCCTGACTCACTTTAGCTATTCAGTCAGAGAGGGTCCTTGTCCCAAATAAGCCTATTATAACTTCAAGCTCAGACTAGCCAAGAACATCCATTCTGCTGAAGTCTGGAGCCCCTAAGTTGATAACTGACTGTTCCTCAACTTTATCTGTACTCAAAACTCAAGATTACTCATCCATATTGATATTGGCCAGCTATTGTGAGTCATCTCACTTCACATAAACACAGTGGCAGACACTCTCCCATATCTTGGACCTTTGTTTAAACAGACTAGTTCTTTGCTAACGGATTCAAAACTAGTTGCCTTTCTGGACTGGTTCCTCACAGAACCAGAGATGGTTCTAATAAAGAGCAAGTCTATTTCCAACAAAAACAGAATATGCAAATCCTGGTATGTAATCACATATGACAGTGAAAAATGGATGTGACTTCAAGTCCTTTCAATTTTCCTGTTTATAACAAACTGTATTGCAAGTAATTACCTGGAAATACACCACTTTCTCTTGGGATTGAAAAGCTATCAGGAAAATGTCAATATATGATTTATGTTCTGTTAGAAAAAAATAGCAAAAGAATGCTCTGTTTCATCTTTGGAGACACTGCAGGCCAGTGTGAAGCAAACTGCCTTCTGGTATTAATTTTTTTATAAAGAAAGAAAATAAATAGCAACAAGGCATTTAAATTGTTATTTACTTTACCAATTCAAGCACCACCTTTACATTATTGTTCTTGAGTCAATACATTGTTCAGCTTAATAAACACAGATGTGGCAATGCAAAGACAGAGAAAAGTAAAAATGTTGTTTTTGTGGCCCAATGTAAAGATATAGAACAATTTAATTTCTCTTTAGTTTCTCAGGTAATATATATCACTGAAAATAAACTAATCATGTCTGCTGTAGATATGGAAACAAAATAGAATTAGTATGGGTTATAATAAAACACATATTTAAAACAAAAATTAGCTATCATTTTAAACATGTAAAAATATGTTTATGTTTATATAGAAGACACGGGTACAAATGTTCATGAGTATGTACAATGCCTATATTTGCTAGATTAAAAAATGTAACAGTCTGTGTCATCATTTTACAAGCATGAGGACATTACAACTGACAGACCACTAACAGATAACTCAGCTGAGTGACTGAAAGAATTCACCATTAGTGGTCTACCAGAGCAGATAAAAACAAAACAAACAAACAAAACAAATTTATTTGTACACTGCAAAGAGTGCATCAGGCATGAATGTAACAGATGTGTATAATAATAGACTAAAAGAGTTACTCTTCAGAGGTGTCCTCACTTAGCTAAAGTGAGCCACTTTATGTGTTATTTTCTAGCAGGTGGTCAGTCCTGCCATGTAAATGAGGACAGTTCTAATATATTAATGTTCATCTGAATAGTCTATCAGAGACTCTCAAACTTCCCTCTGAAACTTCACTAAGTAGGCCTCCATCCTTGGCATTTCTCTCAACATTCTTCCAAGATCCCACAGAACAGCCTGCTGAGCTCTGAGAAGTCGATGGCTTTTCCAGCCCAAAGTTCATTGTCACCACAGACCTCTCAAAGCATGTGTGTCACAACAATATCCACTATTGCTACCATAATTTGTTTTAGTCAAAGTGATGTGTGTGTGTATGTGTGTGTATATATATGTGTGTGTGTGTGTGTGTGTGTGTATGTGTGTGTGTATATATATGTGTGTGTGTGTATGTGTGTACATACATATAGATAAATAGATGATAGATAAATGATAGATAGATAGATAGATAGATAGATAGATAGATAGATAGATAGGTGAACTTTGAATAGTAACAAAGCCAACTCACACTAAAGATGCTGAAAATCCAGACTAGGTGCCTCAGTATTCAGAGTGCCCCTAGAATAACTGTCTCTTGTTAGAGGCAGGCGAATAACCAGCAGTAACTCAGCCCAAAAGGTAGGGTACCTCAGTAGTCCCAATCTGGTATCAGGAGGTCTGGAGTTTCCTGGAGAGCCACCAGCTTCTATTCCAAGATGAAAGCCTGGAAAAGCTATCTGTGCTGTCACTGAAGAAATCAGCAGCAACAGCGGCAATGGAGAAAATCCACTTGGCGACAAGGGGGAATGCCAAAGACAAGAGAATGAATTCTCTTTTCAAATGTCCTTTTAACTCACTCCTCCTCCTCCCAGAAGGTGCTTCCCACATTAATCAGGACAATTCTTCATGTGAGGGTCTCTATTCAGGCAATCGTAATGTGTGTCAAATAGAAAAGGGGTGGGTTATTATAGTTGGTTTGAATGTCAACTTATGGTTAGAGCTCGTGGGAGACTTGGAGACTATGCCTGATCCTTCAATGTAGAGGTGAGAACATAGAACTTTCAGTGTCACTGTTTCTGCTCAGGTCATACAAGGATAAGCAGCAGAACTAGTGCTAGAAACAATTCCCAAGAGCATGTACAAAGTCACTACTGTGATTCCTTGGTACACGCTGACTCTGTGCCTCTATCATAACCTAATCACTGCCTCAGGCACCAGGGATCAACTGGGAACTAGTTACAGCAGCTGTCCTAATAGATTTTTGTAGTCAGTGGAGAAAGAATAGTGGGAAAGAGAGGTAAAAACTAAATTTAAAGAGATAATAGACAAGATGCCAAACAAAGCAGCTAAATGTGTTACTTAGTTTCTTACATTTGAGAAACTAAAATAGATTTTTCTATCATATCTGCATAATGGTGCTCCAACGACACTTCTCAGATTTCCACATGCAGGAAAACGGCCTTAAGAACTGGTGAAGACTGCATTGATTCGCTAGCTTTGGGTAAAGAAAACCCAAGCATCACATTCCTCACTTCTCAAGTGATGCTGAGGCTCATTATTGGTGAAATTATTAAAGCAACTCCACGTAGTTAAAAGGGAGGTTTATTTTGTAGGACAACTCACAAGTGAAGGGCTAGGTAACAGGGTCTGGGAAAGGTGTAGCACAGTCAGGTGGTGTTCTCTGGAGAACTCTGCTCAGTCTACCTCCAGCGTCCAGGGTCCAGGAATGAAGTGAGCCAGCACATCCACATCTCTGGTCTTCAGGGTCCTCTCTCAGCCCTGCCTTGTAGGTGTGACAGTTACTGAAGCCTCAATGGGGGTTGGAACTTCTAGATCAAAGCTGGAATGGCTACCCACTACATCTCCCCCTTTTGTCTAAATAAGACGGTTCTAACCTAATACAAGACTATATACAAAGAAATGGTTATCAAATATTGTCTAGGAGTAATGAGGGATAATGACCTAGATAAGATGGAACTACAACCAATGTGAACAATATCAAGCAAGAAACACATACTAAAATCCAGATAAGTCTAGAGCATAGGTAAATGGCATGTTTACAAAGATCATTCCAAAAGGTGTCCTATCCTAAAGAATCTAATACTTAATATGTTCTAAGATAATATATATATATATATATATATATATATATATATATATATATATATATATATATATATATATATTAGTCTTCAATCCCATCAAAGACCTGAGACGGAATATAATGGTACCTGAGAAATGGAAGATGGATGCAAGCAACTTTCAGGAACCTTACAAGAGTAGAGAGAGACAGCTGGCAGCCTGGACAGTCACCTAATGTTTCTCAGCATTGGTGCATTCTCATTGTTGGTGCATTAAAATTGGCTACAGGCCTAGAGTATCTGACAGACCATTTTTAGAAGCAGGAGTTCTGAAAGACCATCTTACTCTGACTTGGCAGAGTTCAGAAGTTACTTTTCCTTGTGTCCCACTTGTCCAGAAGGACAGTACTCGCATTGTCAGCATTTGAGGCAAAGGCAGTTCTTTGCCCAATAGGCCATTTTGTGCCAAGAAGACAAACTTCCAAACGGAAATGTCTTAGAAGCCCAACGATCTCTCGGGATCAAATTGGTGCTACCAGGATGCTCACAGTCATCTGTACAGCAGATCCCCATAAGAATGATGGAGCATAGGTGTGGCTCAGGGTCTGTGCCCCACCCAAAGCATGGGAATCCCAATACCCTATGCTCCTTCATGTGCCCACATAATCTTTGTGTGCAGACAGTATAAGACTCGGTCCCACAGGTGCAGCCTTCTTCCTTTACAAGTAAGAAAACAGAATTGCCCAAGTCCACACAGAGGCAGGAAGTGGTAGTCTCAGGAATCAAATCCAAGCAAATGAACTGCTGAGTTCATCCTCTCAACCACTCCCCTAACATTTTGTCTATGCCCAGTAAGACAGTCAGTTCTTGGTATCTGTGGGCAATTGGTTGCCGGAGCCCTGCAGATACCAAAACCACAGACCTGAAGTTATATATATAAAAGAATGCACCACTAAATATAACCAATATAAATCCTCTTGTATACTTCATCTTATCTTTAGATCATTTACAATTCCCAGTCCTAAGTAAATGTTATACAAATTGTTATGCTGTGTTATTAAGGAAATAAAGACAATTTTTAATGTCTGCATATATTCAGTACAGATGCAATTTTTTTTCTTTTGTCCCAGTGGTTTTCATCTGTAGTTGGTTGAATCCAAGAACACAGAACTCTTAGACATAGAGTATGGACTATATTGGAATATGGGGTTTTCAATCAGAAAATGAGCCTCTGATGAATTATATATCACTATCTTTGTTGGCAGATGATTTATTGTATTTTATATTTGCATGCCAAAATATCACAGATTTTCTTAGAATTGAGATTATAGTAGCTCATCCATCTCCCTCAGCCTTTGACAACAGCACAGAGATGCTACTGTAAAGTGCATATGGGGTTTGTTCTCTGGATGATCTGAGGATGGGAAAGACTTGAGGTTGGTGGTAACCTGGGAGCTAGGAAAACTTCTGGAGATCTACCCTGTTTGGCTTTAACCCATAATCACCTCAGTAAAAGCAGAGCGGCTGACCAATCACATTAAAACCCAATTTTCTCATAAACCATCTGCTTTACAGAGAAATCCTTAAGACCACTGAGGACAGTTGAACCATTCAGCTGAGCAAAGCTGTTACATGAAGCAGCATGTGAGACCTCAGCCCTGAATCCTTAAGCATTCCCATTCCAGTGTAAAATAATAAAGGTACAAATAGCACATTAGATGTGTCTGCCCCACCACTTACCTCCTGCCCTTTGTTTGCTGTTCAGCTTAATCTCCTGTGGTGATAAAACACTCTTCTCTACTGAAAAACCTAAAGAATTCTTTAGATATTCTTGATGCTATTCAAGTCTTTTAAAATATGAAAGCTGATGTAGGTAAAATGTAGTTTCAAAATAAGATGCTTATTTCTAATGTTTTTTTAAAAAGAAAATTATCAAAGTTATCAAAATATTTTTCTTCTATTTATTTGTCTTTCTTGCTAGCTCCAGTGTCTCATCCATTCATTCTAATGAAGCATTATATATTCCTCTTACTTTGTTTTACTTTGAAATAAATCCATACAAGAAAGATACAGACAATCATGTTGATTAAGACAATTTAGAGTGTTTGAGTCCTTTAATTTTGGCTGGTGACCAAGAGCAGGTTTGTGTCCCAGAGTGTCTTGGTGTAAAGGTCAGTAGTGCAGGATTTTTAGAGGCAAAACTCACAGTTACACCAATGTTAGATGACGGTCAGAGAAACTTAGCAATAATTGCTTAGGCAGAACATAGTAATTATTTCAGATATAACATGACAATTATCTTTTACTTATACTTTCTTCCATTATTTTAGTTTGTGTTAAGTTTGTATAAACATTAATTATTTTGGTCAATACATATGGACCGTGGTCAGGGCCATGGAACTCTTTTAAGATGTTACCAAGACAGATCTCACTGTTGGGAGAGGGCTAGAGGGCTGTGACGTGTGTAAGCAGACACAAAATGAAGTCAGGACAAAATGGTGTTACCTTAGCCACTTTACCTTAAAGATAGACTCCCATGAAGCTCACCAGGCCAGCCTTGCATTTTGGACTTCAACATTTCCTTCCACTTCAGTCTTTCAAGTAGTTGAGACTACTGGCATGTGCCACTGAGCCTCATTGGCGACTCTTCCTCTGAGACAAATTTACATGGAACTCCAAAGCAGCAAAAGCTGCCAGCTAGTGCCAGTAGCTCTTCTGAAATCTAAGAGTGCATCCTCCACATTTAACCCAGTTCTGTGATTGTCATCTGGACAAGGAAATTCTGTTTCAGCTGACAAGAAAACATTTTGGACTCCATGAAACATATGTATTTTTCTTACCATCTCTCATTTAGCTATAAAACCAATGGCATGAGTTGTCCCAAAATATTCTCACAGAACCACAATTTCCCAAATATATTAGTTTGGTGAAAGCATTGTTAGAAACAAATATATAAATTCATATGTTTCATTTCCTACTTGACATTTGTCTTTTTGGTGCTGTCCTCTGCCTAGTTCAGATAAAATAATTCCAAGAAGACATTGACCCCTAGAGTTATAGAGGACAGTTCTATCATCAATGATAAGAACTAAAGAAGAGGTTAAATAGAATCAGTGTAAAATACCAACAAATAAGCCAATAAAGAAACAGAAGTCAAACCCAACAAAGACACATTCATATGGGAACTTTCTCTGCTCTATAATTATTTTTCTATAATCTTAGTATATATTTTGACTTTCCAAAGACTACAGAAACTTGTAGCTCTGTTTAGATGGAATGGTCCCATTCCTCTAGGTTTTTATTTAGACATCCAAACATACTTGGATACAACACATCAAGTAGATGAACCACTGACAAGGTGGACTAGATAGCTTAACTTGAAGAACAATCTGGCCTTGAATGTGATGGTTTCCTTTCTGTCTCACATGCCCCTAGATAGTGCTGTAAAATCTCAAAGGTAGGCATACATACAGCACAGACAAAAACAAAATAAACAGTTTCAGCCAAAGCAAGGGGTTGAGACTGTGTAACCCTGGGGAAAATAATGCTTTGTAATATCTTGGAAAGCAGAAGATGAGAATCAGGCTGGCCAGGGAAATTAGTCAAAGAACACTGCCAGATACTGGACTGTTGATCTGCGGAATATGGGATGATAATTGTTTCCAGCTTTTTTTTGAGACAGGGTTTCTCTGTGTAGCTTTGCGCCTTTCCTGGAACTCGCTTTGGAGACCAGGCTGGCCTCGAACTCACAGAGATCCGCCTGCCTCTGCCTCCCGAGTGCTGGGATTAAAGGCGTGCGCCACCACTGCCCGGCGTTTCCAGCTCTTTATATGAAATTTCTATAGCTCATTTGTGCCCCTTGAGATTAATTTTGTCACCAAGTTACAGTAACTTGCCCTGGAGGGGGAAAGTATGAAATTCTGTGGTTGCCAGAATATCCCAGTAGGAGCGCATGGATAATTTAAGGATTGCTAACTGAAAGATATGCAGCCAGGTCTCACCTCTGTACTCAACATTTGGACATTGCTGCTTCTGCTGCAGCTAGAGCTCCCCTAGCCTCAGAAGTAAGCTGGTAGGGAGAAAAGGGATTGGCATCCCTTACAAAATTTGGAAAAGTGGAGAAAGTCCCTGAGTAGTAACCTTAAGTGGGTGTCTGAGTCAATTAATACCTCCCTAATCATTATGAGTTTTGAGACAATTCTTGCAAATGTTTAGCTTTTGAGGGCATACAGTATAAGTGCAATCCTACATATTGGAATATGGATGTCTTTTGAACCTCTTCTGGAGCAATTGAAGAAACTAGGCCTACGTCACCAAAGATGGCTGCCAATTCAGAAAAGTCAGGAAAGTTGATTAGAATATCAGCCATACAGGAGATGCCAAACTGTTATATGCGGGTTTTATAGCCTCAGCAAGAGATTCCTGACACATAGTGGGTCTGTTTTTCATAAACTGGAGAAGAATTTTCCATTAAAAGTGCTGTGTAGACAGATTATGATTGAGAGAGAGAAGGTATCTTAGGATTACTGCTGTTGTAATGAAACACCGTGATCAAAAGCAGGTTGGAGAGGAAAGGGTTTATTTGGCTTATATTTCCACATCACTGTCCATCAGGGAAGGAAGTCAGCACAGGAACTCAGGCAGGGCAGGAACCTGGAGCCAGGAGCTGCCCCACAGGCCGAGGAGGATGCTGCTCACTGTTCTGCTCTTCATTGCTTGCCCAGCCTACTTTATTAAAGAACCCAGGACCATCAGTCCAGGATGGTACCAGAAAGTGTTCCACTGGCTTACCTGCAGACCGGTCTTAGGGAGACATATTCCCAGTTGAGGTTCCTTCCTCTCTAGTTTGTGTCAAGTTGACATAAAAACAGCCAGAACAAGAGGGCAAAGCAAACTTTTCAAGATCCTGGGATGTGGTAGAATGGTAAAAACAAATATTTTAAGCCAACTATAATTGAATGAGAATGTGATGGTATAGCAGCTGGCAGTGGCAGTCCTGACTGCAGGACTCTGTTGCCTGCATGCCATTATTTGAAGCTCTTAAATCCTGTAATAGCCTCTATTTACCTGATTTCTTTTTGTGATGGAGATAGGGTGTTCCTCAGACTATTTGAGAACTCTATGTGTCTAGCCTATTATTGTTTCCCCACCACAACAGTGTTGGGAGTCAAGTTTTTCCCTGTGAGTAGCCACTGGTCTACCCAAACTGCTTTCTCTGATAGTCAAGTCATCAGGTTCCCATGATGGGTGCTTTGTAGCATCAATCAGAGCTGCTAGTGAAAAGACTTAGTCATGGAATACCCCAGCCTGAGCCTTTTATAATGACCTTGAGGGTTTATGGGAGAAGCTATACCTTGTTGAGTTGTACAACCTAGTAAAGGGTTAAATTCCCAGTATAGCATCTGATAATAGACATTGTGGTAGGGCTATAAAAAGGACTCCAATTTAACTCAAGATAGATTAGCCCATAAATTCACAGGCATATTGGGTAAGACATATGGCCTAAAGACACCTTGGTGATCTTTGGCATCCCACCAGTTAATCATGGCAGAAATTTATGAAGGCCTATGCATCACTTGTAGGCAATTCTTTCCATGTCTTTAAAGCAACAATGTTAATTTGTTAGTAGGCTTGTGAAAGACAGTGAAAATGAGGAGTAGCCCCTTCATAACCTGAGGGCAAGGCCTATATGGCCAAATTCTTCCAGGATCTGATTCTACAGAGAAGGTTCTTTTATGAGGAAGTGACCACAGACCTATGGAGTCACATATAAGATTCCATAAACTGAAAGTAAAAATGAGAGTATGTTTGGGTCCCTTGGCAAAGTATCCATCCCTCATTCTTGCTACCATGTCCTCTAAAGCAGCCAAAACCACAGTCCCTTTTGGTGACCAAGGCATGTCAGTCCAAAAACCTTGGCTGCTCCTCAAACTCTCACTCAAGGTATCAATGACTAATTACCTGTCTCTAGATTCCTGTCGTCCCTTACTTTATTCAAGATGCATAGAGCTGTGCCCCGACTCATCAAGGAGCCTGGTTTGTTGTAAATAGCTAAACAAGGACTGGGGTGGTCTAGGTAGGTTTGGGAGCCCACAGAAACCCCAGCTTGTGGCTTGTTTTCATTTTGGCTCAAGGTCAGAGAGTCCGAGCTTGCTTCCATCCCTGCTCCTCTGCAAGGCTGCATGACAGGATGTTTTGACCAAAGGCATGGTTACTAGGTGTCTTATAGTTCAAGGCCTAATTACTGGATGCTTTGCCATAAGGGTGGTCACCAGATCTCTTGAGTACTAAAAAGGTGTTCACACTTGACTGTACTTTGTACCTTGAACCATGATGTCTTTGAATAGAGGAGGTCTTTTGCCCCCCTTGCTTTGGGCATATAAAAGCTGTGAGTAATAAACTCAGGCGTCTGTGGTATTGACTCAGAGCTCTCCCAAAGCTATCCTGTGTCTCTGTCTTTTCATCTATGCCTATATTTCATAACTATCACTTCTCAATTCCACATCCACCTCCCCCACCTTCAGAACTGTTGGACAGATCGAGCAGGACTGGACATGTAGGAGAACAATCTCTGGCTATAAACACAGGCTAGGAAAAAGCAGCAATCATTATTTTCTGTAAACATCATCAACATTCACACACAATCCAGGGAAAAGCTTTGATACACTCATGGATCTGCAGCATTGGATTCCTTAATATGGCCATGCTCATGGCAACAACTCACATTCACTCCAGGCTTCCTCTACGCCCCATTGAACACTATTTGCTATTTCACACAGATCTGAGACACAGCAGTCCAGCCTACTGAAGCCAGGTTGTGACCACACCTCTGCTACCAAGGTAGATGCAGCTTTGCTTCCAGGCAGCACACCTTCAGCCCAAGGTAGGGAAGTAGTCCTGATGATCTGTGTGCATGGCCACACCTACCTTTCCTGGAAGGACTCAGCATGGCTGCAGTCCACTAACTCTACTCATCTGTTCTGCAGAAGCCAAGAAGCCTGGCAGTGTCCCTGTCCGCCCTTCTGTTCGTTAGCCTCCTGTCCTCTTCCCCTCTCTTACACCTGCAGTGTCTGCTTAAGCAGTCCTTAATCTCTTTATCAAGTAACTATCCTGCTGTTCCCTGGTGCTCCCTTCAAATGTACTTTCTTGGCTGGGCGGTGGTGGCATACACCTTTAATCTCTGCAGTCAGAGGGCAGAGGCAAGTGATCTCTGAGTTCCATGCCAGCCTGGTCTACAAAGTGAGTTCCACGACACTCAAAGCTACACAGAGAAACCCTGTCTCAAAATACCGAAATGTGCTTCCTTTCTCCTTTTTGTAATATGGCAGGCTGAGCATTTCTCAGACGTTTAATGCTCCATTCAATTAATCTCTTTTTAGAAAAATACCCAAACTTACTGCAGGGGTCAGGAGGACTTAAGGCACACCTTGGATCCCTTCCTTAGAATCACCTCCATTCAACGGTCATTTTCATTACTTGAAAATTCTGCCTTTTACAAAGTTACAGAAAACAGTCCCGCTGAGTTATTTGGCATTTTATAGCAAGGCTAGCCTTTCCTCTAGTGTCTTATAAAGTATTCCTCACTTCCATCTCAGACCTTTAACGTCACTAATATTACCACCAGCTATCTTCCCGTGGAAATCTAGGCTTGTGCCAGTATGCACCTTGAAACTCACCTGGCCTCTACTTGGTCCTAAAGCTCCTCCTACAGTTTTGGTTACTTGGTATAGCAGCATTCTATTTCATAATATCAGATCTGCACTAGTTAAGTTAGACTGCCGTAAGGCTACTACAGACTGCATGGCTGAAAGCAAAAACAGACAAACAAGCAGACAAACAAACAAACAAAACCACCATGCCCCATGTTGTGGAGGCTGGAAAGTCTAAGTCCAGGGTCTGAGCAGGTTTAACTCCAGTCAGGGCACCCTTCCTGCCTTGTAGGTTTCTTCTGTAATCACAGCCTCATCTGTCCCTTATTTTATGTATGTGTGGCTGTATGAGAGAGGTCATGCGAGGTCACAGCTATCTACAATGTTGTATTTTAAAAACACCATACAACAGGGCCCACATAGGAGGTTTATTGAGGGGAAGGAGAGAGAGATGGGGCAGAGAAGGGGGTGGGGACCAGTCCCTGGGGAAAAAGAAGAGAAAGAGAAAGGAGAAAGGAGACTGAAGGTGTACAAGGCCCACTTTTTATAAGGAAATATAGGAGTTGCTCTTCGTGGCTGCAGCTGAGGTATATCCTGTCAGGACCCTAAGGGCAGGCCAGTACAGATGCCTGAATGCTAACATTCCTTCCTTTTGTTTATTATCCATGGCTTGGGTTTGATCCTCTGCGGGTGCTCACGTCATGCTGCAGCCTCGGGGGGGGGGGGGGGGGGGGGGGGAATCCCTCTCTCCTGCCCAGCTGCACTGCTACTCTGTTTCCTGGTCTCCTCCATAGCACCACCTCTGAGCTCCAATGCATTAACTGTAAAAGTTTCCCCAAAACCTTTTCTCCATCTTTCTTTCACAAAGTCTATTTCCTATGTGTGAATGAAAATGTATGATTAATTTGGCCATTTACATTTCTTTCTGACTGACTTTTAAATCCTTCAATTTATCTGTTCCTTATCTGCTCAGTCTATTTTGGGGAAAAAAAAAGCCATGTGAACACATGGTCAGGCACCATATTTGATAGTGACGATCACATGGTCAGGTGGCACCATCTTAAATAAGGGCAATCACATGGTCAAGCTGCCATCTTAAATAAGGTCAAAGCCGACACATCATATGGCTTCACTGCCATCTTTATTAAGGGCAGCAAAAATTCACTCCCTGTCGATGGCTCAGGCATGGGTGGGGCACCCAGCACTCAGGCCATCTGTACAGGGTAGGGATCAGGAAATTGCCTCATGCCTCACATTGTTTTACAGGCTGAGGAAAGTCCTTTGGTCTTGGCCTGGTATTCCTCAGCAGCTGCTCTCAGGCTTGAGCAGGCAGTCCCTGGAGACCCATCCTCCCCACATGCTGGTGATATAGTCAACTTGCCAGCCCATTTTCTTGCCTGACTCAATTGTGGGCAGAGGGTGGGAGGTGGGCAGCATGCTCCTATGCTGGGATAATGTAGCAATAGTAACACTTAAAAGATTTTAAATATTTTTAAAATGTCATGTACTTTATTTTTGATATTGCAAGAAGACATTTGAGAGATCTTGAACCTTTCCTTGGGAGCAGTTTTTGGGAAATTATTCAGAATACACAGTTACACATACTTTTTAATAACAAAGGGTATGCATCTACTTCTGCTGTTTTGTATATTCCCATTGTCTGCTCTTCTACTATATAGAATTCAATACTTACTGATAATACTAATTTATCTAAAGCTTTTATTTCCCTTCATAAAATAAAAATTCATATAAGCCTCAGAGGTCAAAAGAAGCCATTGGATCCACTTCACAGAGGTCAAATGAGCTCCAGATAAATGAGTTTCCTCACTTTCTACTCCTGAGGATGGTATTTCTTTCCCTCCTGGTCTCCCTTTCCCAATCACTAAGACCATGGACCAAGAGGTTCCAAATAATTTTATAAAATTTTAAGTCTTGTCTCTAGTCTGTGTCTGTTTCAGTGGGCTTCCATCTGGCTGACTGACATATCCAGGCATCAGCTACTGACTTTAACCTATAAGACATGGACCTGCTGAAGGGTGATGCAGATCAGTCCAGCCAAATGTAACTATTTCCTTTCTCTACAGCCAGGTCAGATGACCACATACTTCTGATAAAATTCCCCATTGCCTGGGTTCCCTCCTTACTTTTAGCTAGCCAGAGTCCTGACCACTTGTGCCCTGTTTCAGCTTGAAGTAGCTGTGGAGAATATATCATCCTGTGCTCTCTGCTCCCAGGACAGGCTGGAGAGCTAGGTTAGGGACAGAACCCCTGGCACAGAGTTCACAAAGAGGGTCTTTTTCCTTTTCTCAGAGAGTCTTTTCTCTGAGTTGGGCTGTACCCTGACTCACAAGCCCCTTTTCTCCTATTCCCATTCGACCTTGAGATCTTTCCCCTGTCATTCTTCTTTGCCTTCTCAGGACACAGCTTAATAAATAGTTGTTTCTATGTAAGTCATTCAGGATTGTAGTCTGGCTGTACTCAGGGGTCAGAACTACAGCTATAGGGCATTAAAAATGGTAGTGGATTCAGATATCATTGGCAATGGCTTAGAGAATATCCCTCCTTACTCATGATCTATTCAGGCCTAAGAATATAGGCCTCCTTGTCCTTGCTGACTTCATTGGGCTGTGATAAACTGGAAAAGCTGTATATTCAGATTTAATTTTTATATATGCTTTCAAAGTTATATGTGTAGATATATATATATATATATATGCTATCAAAGTTATATATATACATTTAACAGATTTTTGTTCCCCCAGTCCTCAAACACCTGTAGAGATCTGAGAATATGGCATTTAATATAAAAGCTTTTGATGATAGATATGTCAGCTCCTGGCAGCATCCTATATCTTCTCCAAGAAGATAGATGGCCACAGAAGAACTTCCACTCGGAAGCTCATTGCAAGGATGGCCATGCAGCAAAAAGCTGAGATCCTGTCCAGACTGTAAATAAGAGGAACAACAGGGATTGATTTTTCTCTCTGCAAAGACAGGTAGGATGATTTCTCCTAATTTCTACTTCACAAAAAAAATCCATCCGATCTTCTGTGCCTGTCAGCTGAAGAACTGCTGCCTTTGGGGCTTCTGTCCTTCAATGATCATGGAGAGACTTTGGATTCCTGCCTAGGTAGCTGGAAAGCTGTCTCACTTCTTCTTAAATTTATCCTTCTCAGATCTGGTGGTGTTTGATGACTAGGGTATCAGTTTAACAGCCCCAATCCCAAGATTACTGACAGCTCATTAATAATTTTCCTATTAAAATTACAGACATTTATTGCATCATTCACAGACTTCATGGTACAGAATAAACTGGTTTCAGATGTAACTCTAGAGGTTCAAAATTTTAATATTGATAGACGCAGTTTTGATAAACTGATACAGCATTGACTACAAATGGTTTTTTTAAGATTTTTAACCTTTTTTTTTTTTTTTTTTTTTTTTACTATGATGTAAATCTATTCCAGCTCTCTTACAGATATCTGCAAGTTCCTGGGAAAAGTTCTGCTACTGTATCAAGGAATCTGGTCTGATGAAAACTAGCAATCTCCAGAGCCCAGTTTTGACTTACCCATTTTTGAGCATATTTGCAGTTTCTCTTCCCTACC
The DNA here is from genome assembly GCF_949786415.1 of Peromyscus eremicus. Taxonomy (NCBI): domain Eukaryota; kingdom Metazoa; phylum Chordata; class Mammalia; order Rodentia; family Cricetidae; genus Peromyscus; species Peromyscus eremicus. The sequence continues at coordinate 8,716,116 of NC_081417.1, read as the reverse complement.
TGGGCCAAGGGGTTCCCCAGATACACCAGCCCCTGCACCAACTGGCACCAGCTCTGAGGATGCCACCTCCCAGTCGAGGATGCCAACTGGGACGGATGCACCCCCACCTCCAGAGAAATGGCAGATGTGATGGCTCCTGTACTCCTAAGGAACACATCATCCCTCAATTCACTGCTGGTACCACCTCTTCAGGCCCAGGTGGGCACCTGCCCAGCAACTGGAACCTGGTTTTCCAAGATGTCCCAATAAAGGGCATATCTGCTCTCATGTCTCACACATTCACCCTTGCCTCTTCTGTACTACCAGGGCACTTCTCTGTTCCCTTCTTTATGGCAGATATCATTCTTCCCAAGGCTAGCCCAGCTCATAAGGCCAATGATAACAATCTATTTTTTCTCCTAGCAACCTCAAGGAACAGACGTCTGAGATCTCCATGATGACAGCCAACTAAGCTTCTTCATTCACACCTCCTACTGTGCATGACTCCTGGCTTCTCTCTCCCCATTTCACCCCTTGTCAGCTTAAAACAGTCTCAGGAATTAAGCACCCTTATTCTCCCACTCACTGTCCATAACTCACCTTTTTATAATAATCAAAATGGAGGAATGTTAATATTCTGACCCGCCATTTGAAAACCAATGTTAGTGTTCTGACTCACCCCTTGGCACTACCCTGAGTCCTGATGTCAAAGCCTCATTTTGGGGAAAGGCCCTTCCCCTTCCTCTCACTCTTCTACTTTTCCTCCCACAAGGTGTGCACCCTTGACCCCTTCTCTCTTTCTTCCCTCTTTCTTCCTCTCTCTCTCTCTCTCTCTCTCTCTCTCTCTCCTCTCCCTCTTTCCTATCTTTCTCTTCATCTCTCTATTATAATAAAACATTTCTGCATGGATGCAGCATCTGGATTGTGAATGGCTATCCAATGCTCCCCTGCCACCATGCCTGCATGGTATGGGTCACCCACCAGCCCACCCCTGCATCTGCTCAGCATGCCAGCGTGTTTCCCTACATACACGGGATACCTTCCAGGTCCCCTGAGCAATTTATCATAACACACAAGCCCAAAAGAGAGATCTCACTAGAAGTCAAATCCTTCTGGACACTGATCTTGGATGAGTCAAGCTCCAAAGCAATGCAAAGATCAATTCTTGTAAACTCATGTGTTTATGGCATCTTTTTTATAACTGGTGGATGAATTAGTACACTCTACTTCTTCTAGTACCAATAGAATGCTGCTTCATTTTCAACAAGGCATTAACCTTATCCATACTTTCTTACTTCCTAGGACTAGACCATCTACTAGTATGTTGGTAGGGTTAGGCTTACCTGGGAGCTAACCTCCCATAGTCATCCTTTTGAAAGCAGGAGAAATCATGTCTGCAGAAGACCAGTAGATTTTTGTTTTCTCATCAGGCAGAAAGAGGTAGAGCTTTGGTTCTCCTACTAGGTTCATGTCAGCAAACTGAGCCTCAGGGAACTAAATGATACAAAGTTCCCACTACCTGCCTAATCTGTCCTTATGTTCAAAGTGGCCCAGTGGAGAGCTGAGCCTCCTTCATAGGATGCTGATATGGCAGGAGGTGACAGGAACCTGGTGATCCTGTCTCCAAAAAATACCCAGGTTAACCATAACACTAACAAATTATTTGTCATGCCAACAACCAGGAAGATCACAGTATTCAGAAAAGGAAATCTATAGATACCTGCCATGAGATGAATCAAAGTATGAAATTCTATGGCCCTGTGTTTAAAGTAGCCATGATAATGCTTCAGCAAGTGACATACATACTCCAAACAAATGACAGAAAATCTCTGCAAAAAGAGAGATTATAAAATAATTAAATAAGTAAATAAATAAATAAATAAATGGATCAGATGCAGATTATAGAAATTTAAAAATGTAGCATCTGAATTAAAACATGTTATGAGAGTAGATACGAAGAGAATAGAATTAGGAACTTGAAGACAGATCGATGGATTACCCTGAGCTCCAAAAAGAAAATATGTTGGAGGAAAATGAAGAGGCTCAGGGATCATGGACAAGAGCAAACAAGTTAACCTGAGTGTAATCAGAGTCCCAGAAAGATATGAGAAATAGATTAAGAAAAAAAAAATAAAAAAGAAAAACAAAGGATAAGTGAAAACTCCACAAATTTGGCAGAGCATTAAACCTACACATTAAGAAACTTAGAAAATATCATGGGGGATAAACACAAATATTTGCTAAGGAACAAGTTTAAAGTAATTAAGGTAAGTACAAGTTTAAAGCTATTTAAAGCAGCCAGGGTGAACTGGCCCACTTTCCTTCTACTTAACACCATTTCAATTGACAGAAAATTTCTCATCAGAACCATGTGGCCTAAAGGAAGGAGCACAGTTGTTTTCAAGCACTGATGGAAAACAATTGTCAGCCATGAAGATGAAATGTAGTGAAATGAAGATAAAATAGAAATATACTCAGACAAGAAAAAAATGCCATTAGTAAAGTTGGTGGCTATTTCCCCACCTTTTTGTGCCATTTTATTAATATGTTTTGCCCTTGACTATTTCCTAATGTCTCTTTATGTTTGTTATAATTAACTGGGTTTGCTATTGCCTCTTCTTCCAAGGCACCATGCTGCTAAGGAGCCAGTGAGCTACAGAGGAGCTGTGCAGCTCATTATATGGTCATACCACAAACATCTGCTTGGCTTCTAGAATAATTACAGGGCAAAAACATGATGCGTAGGCAAAATGCTTGTTTGTCTGCTTTTGAGATATTTATATTTCTCACTTAGAAGATGTTTGTGGCCATTACAGTCAAACCTTTTGTAGGTAGATGGAATCTAGAAGTTCAACTACAAAGATGTTTACAATTCTGAATTACAGAACTGTTTTTATTTTTGTCTTAATACCACTCACATTATAATTTAAGAATGAAGACTTGTGCTGAGTAATGAAAAGTTAAACATCAATATCTTAGTGAAAAATTAAGGCTCCCATGCCTATGGTTAATGATAATGATAAATAAATATCACAATGAATATGAGCTACATTAGAAGAGACATCAACAGATGAGCCTATACAAAACGGAAATATGAGACATCAAAACAGTCAATGCTATGAGAGTCTGGCTTGGAAGAAAGGTTGACTTCATCTTGTCACTCTCATATACACATCCCCTGCCTGCTTACACACACACACACACACACACACACACACACACACACACACACAAATACAGCTTATCAACTTAGAAACTAGCAACTTCCATCAAGTATACATGTGCTTGTAAGATATTTTTAAAAGAGTTAAAAAAACTGACCCCAACAAGAAATCACTTCCATATAGACATGATTTCTAGGTTCCTACATAGGGATCTGTGAGAACAAGCAAGCAAAGAGAATGAAAAGTAGGATATTGTGAAGTGAGGTTAAAGATGAAAACACAAGACAAGACACAAGTGTTACAACTCCAGAGGGAAAGGTATCCTGACTCGTCGGGAAATCAGGCTATATCTACAGCTATGAGGGGAGGTGTCCTGGATACCTACAGCTGTAAGGAGAAAGGTATCCTGACTTGTAGGGAAGTCAAACTACCTGAAGCTGTGAAAGGAAGGTGTCTTGGATACCTACAGCTCTGGAGGGAAAGCTACCCCGACTTGTTGGGAAGTCAGACTATACCTGAAGCTGGGTTCTGGTTCAGGAATGGTCTCCCTGAAGAATGTGGCAATCCCACTCCTCTCCAAGAAAGGGCTGCTACAGCTGAGCTCTGCTTTGCTCCCCAAGAGAGTTTCTCAGAGGAGACATCTGTTTCTTCTTAGCTCTGGCCCAAGTTATTGCTTCTTCTGCTTCATTCTGCTAAGGGGAAACCCTTGCAGAATGTAGCAATCTGCTCTAGCCCCAGTGAAAAGTTCTTACTTCTGCTCTGCTCCCAAGGGAGTTTCCCAACAGAGCTGTCAGTTGCTTCTCTGCTCTACTCCAGCAAAAGAGGGTCTTCACCCAAAACTCTTTCAAGAGATTTATTTGGGCAGCAGGAATCCAGAAAAGTGGTTGGATTTGCCACCATTTGCCAGGGTGGAGAAGGGCAGCTGCCAACTGAACAGGCAAAGGGCTTCTTAGGGGTGGAGTTTTTCCAGGGAGAAGATTTTCAGGGAGGGAACTGGTCAGATTTTGATCCCCTTGAGCTTGAACAAGTTCAGATTGGCTAGATTTTGTGCTCAGGGACTGGTTGGTTTAGTGTTCAGTTGGTCAGGGGTAGATTTGGCTCTGGTTTCAGGGCCAAAGTGTGTTCTTTCATTGGTCCTTTTTAGCCTCTTGGCTCTAGTTTTAGGGCCAGAGTGTTTGTTTTTCACTGGCTCTGGTTCCAGGGCCAAAGTGTGTTTCTTTGGTTCTGGTTTCAGGGTCAGGGTGTGTTTCTTTGGTTCTAGTTTCAGAGCCATGGTTGGTTTCTTTGACTGGTACCAGATGACATAGAATATACAGCAGATAACAACTTATATTTATAAGGTCGACCCACCAGTTGAATAATTCTTTGTTGGAACAGCCCCACCAGGCAAAGACTGTGGGGTTACAGGCTGTTAATAACTTTGCTTCTGTCTATAAAATTCTCATGTGCTGACACAATTCCTCCCTTAAAAGAACAACTATGGGGTCGCTTCCCCTGCCCAGATTGGTAGTATGCTCTCTCCATGAACATACTAGGCACATGTATATTGGTGGATGGTCAGGAAGATGATTTCTTCTTAAGCTGTATAATTTTGATGAATAAAAATAATACTAGGACATTTTTCATAGCCAGGCCTTTGTTTCACAATAACTGTGAGAAACTTAGAAACCTGTTTCATATCATTAGCTCAGATGGACAAGACAAGCTACATAAAATTATCTGATTTAAAACCTCAGAGTAAATGTGTGAGACCAAAATGAGCCATCTTAGAAATAAGACCAAAATGCTTTCACCCAAAAACTAAGGCCTAAGATTTCTCCTTTTGGGAATAGGCCATTAGTTACTGAAACCAGTCAGTTCAGATTCCAGAAACCAGGAAGTGTAAAAGTACAGAGTCACAAGGTAGTCACGAGGTAATGCCTGCAGGACTATGGAATGTCCTCTCCCTGGTTTCCAGGGTAACTGACCATAAAAATGCCCCCACCTGAGGGCAGCCAATGAGAAATGATGGTGGGTAACCACTCCCTTAGAAGTAATTTCTAGAAGTCCCTAGAAGCGAGCCAATCAGAATTGTGCCTGTACTAGCACCCCTAAATGATGTAACATTGTGATTTTTCCCTTTAAAAGCTGAGCTTGCAGATAGGTGGGCACTTCCTCCAGCCTCCACTGCATTGGATGTATTGGACAAAGTCCCTGCCTAGGCTTGTATTGCTTTTGGATATCCCAGAATTAAACCTTGCTTTTGCATTCTGGCATGCTCGTCTTTGGTGGTCTCTCTGGGGGTCACGATCTGGACACAACAAATGAAAACTAGACTGAATGCTTTGTAAGATAAACCTCCACATAAAATACACAATGACTAATTCCCAGGTGTCTAATTGTAGAACCAAGATCAGGCACAAAGCAACTTTGGTGCCAGTTCCTTGCTTGCAAAGGTCTGGCTGATAACTTAAGACTTAATTCCCTGTACAAATTCCTCAGCAGCTTGTCTCACTGGGCACTGTGCCCACAGCCTCAGATTATAGCCTACACACCAGGAACCTCACACCTGAGCTTTGCCATGGTTACTCACTCCCCTCAAATGTAGCTTTTCATTGCCTTTTGTGAGATTTTTATAAGGGAAGACAAAACAAAGAAATAGGGATTTGCAAATTGGAATTGGAAGAAGAACTTGAGAAAAATAAAGAGTGTATGGGGCCCAAATTACTCAAGGTCAGAGAATCTGAGCTTGCTTTACCCAACAGGGATGCATAATGGGATGATTTGGCCATAAGTGTGGTTACCAGGTGTTTTGAAGGGTCTACACTTGGCTGTACATTGTGTTTTGATCTTGAAAGGAGGAGGTCTTTTGCCTTTCCCCTTGGCATTCTATAAGGAGCCCTTTGGAATAAACCTCCAGGGGACTGGTGTTGACCCTGGGCCCTCCCAAAGCTATCTTGTGTCTTTGTCTTTCTTATCATCTCTTTCTATCTTTTTATCTAATACTTCCTCATTCCTCTCTCCTCCCTCTAAGAACCCTTTGAAAGGTAGGAGCAGGTTGGAGCTAGACTCTGGTAGACTCCCACAAGAGTGTGATCATCAGTACATGTATGAGTATTATAACCTCAGATGGATAAAAATTATTCCTAAGTCCCGCTACTCTAAGGCATTCTCATTGCAACCCTGGAGCAGTTCTGAGAACTAGGCTCCCCAGGCTGTAATACACTGTCTCTGCTTTCAGGATCTGGTTGTATTTCTTTTACTGGCTCTGGTTCCAGGGCCAGGATGGGTTTCTTTCACTGGCTCTGGTTGCAGGGTTATAATGGGTTTCTTTGGTTTGCCCTTTTACCCTATACCAGAGATATATGTGAATCAGCAGTAGCCTGGGTGTATCCTATCATCCCAGGCAGAAAATGGTTGTACTTCTTCATTAGCCAACACCCTGAGAGCAGTAGGCAGCTCCACCACAACCACTATTCCCTTTTAGTTCTGACATTCTCACCTATTTTTGTTGCATGTTACTCAATAGGAAATGATTAATGAATATTTCCAAACAGGCAGGACTAACTACATCATCTGCAGGGACCCATTCACAATAAAATATGGAGAAACTATGTTCAAAAAATAAGCTTTTCAAGATGACAATTGAGTATTACAATAACTCCTAGATCAGAAGCATCACTCACTCTCATCAGAAAAGGTTCTTTTTGTAGTAGATGGTAATTAACACAGAGACCCACATCTGGACAATGTGTAGAGAGTGAGAGACTTTGGAGTACTCAGCCCTGATTGAGTTATCTCCCCTCAAGGCTCAGGGATTTACCTGGAAGAAACAAAAATATATTAAGAGACAGGGTGGTAGTTGACTCCAAGGAAAGAATACCTTCCAGGCCCAACAGGGTTGATGTACATATAAACTCAGAGACTGTGACAGCACAGAAGATCTGCACAAGTTCTAGTCATGAAAAAAATCTAAGTACAGAGAAGTGGGTTGGTACAAAGTCCCACTTCTAACCAAGAAGCTATTTATAATTGATACCTTCTGAGACAGAAATACATTTTCTCCAATGGAGTAACACTGGGTATATCAACCACACTCCAGGACATGCCTCATGCTCAGTAGTAGTTGGCCAACACAAAATAGACACCATGTTTTTGTGTGCTTTCTGCTTGTTTGTTTGGGTTTTGATTTGGCATTTTTTTTATCTCCCTTGTTGTTTTTATTTGAGGGTATTGTTTGTTCATTTGTTTGTTTGTTTGGGAAAGAAAAGCCAGGGAGAGAAAGAACATAAAGTTAGGTGAGTAGGGAGGTAGGGAGGTTCTTGGAGGAGAAGTTGGATGAGAGACAGAATATGATCAAAATATATTGAATAAAAAAAAATAAAAGGTAGTAGTAAAAAACAAGTGTGAGTCCTTCTGAGGCAATACCTGTGTGGCTGTCCATGCTATACACACAGAGCCAGCTCTAAGAACAGTGTAGGATTTTTAGATGCCTTTGAGCATATCTGTATGAAACTTATTTACTGAGACAGAGTTATCATGTGGTCCTTATCTTATCAATAGCACTAGGAAACAGTTACAACTGCAGCTGTATGGAGCTGGTTAAACTGATACAGAATGCTGAGGAAAACACAGGTACCAGAAACAGCAATAATATATTATGGAGGAAAACAGCTCAAAATAAAATTTTGAACATGTGTTCCTGCCTAAACACAGACACAGACACACAGAGACATACACACAGACACACACAAAGAAAGAAAGAAAGAAAGAAAGAAAGAAAGAAAGAAAGAAAGAAAGAAAGAAAGAAAGAAAAAAAGAAAGAAGGAAGGAAGGAAGGAAGGAAGGAAAGAAAGAAAGAAAGAAAGAAAGAAAGAAAGAAAGAAAGAAAGAAAGAAAGAAAGAAAGAGTGTGTGGGTGGGTGGGTGGGAACCTGGTAGTGTGGGAAACCTAGGAGGGGCTCAATGAAGGAAGCTGAGAAGGGTTGGAGAGTGGAAAAGGAGGGGATAAATGTCTATTTTAATTAAAAATATGCTTAAACAAAAACCCAAAACAAATGATAACAATGCAAAAGCCCAAGAGCTGTACAAATACAAAGAGGATAAATACTCATTAACCACCGTTTTCTAATTACCATATTTTGCCACTGGGAGCGTAACTATGGATTATTTCTTCCAGTGTCTTCTTTGGTAGTTTGGAAGTATAATGTGCAAAAGAATATATAGCCACCATGATTTATTTTAAGCTATAGTTTTCATGTCAATTTTCAGAGAATGACCTTTAGATTAACTTTATAGAAATATAAATGGTTCTAGAAAGAGTTCAAAGTTTTCATCTTACACAGAATCAAATTGTGATTTTCAAAGGTGCCTTACCTCTCTACATCTGGTCACATTTGGAGCCAAATGTGTGCTCCTCCCCTCCTGACCCCTAAGTTGAGCAGGCCATTTGCTAACAGATATTTGCCTATAATGAATGTCTTGCTGTCACATCACTCCCTGATGATAGGACAGCTTTCTAAGATTTTGCTTGCTAAGAATGCTGTACAGTGATTTCCAAATATTAGGAAAATTGGCCTAAGCACCTGGACTGTGTTTCTAGATGTTCTACTTGCCAGATGGACAATGGAAAACCAGAAGGAAAGAATGCCCTGATATCAGGGGCAAGCTCTAAGACACTAGGGCAGTGGTTCTCAGCCTTCCTAATGCTGCAACTTTTAATACAGTTCCTTATGTTGTGGTGACCACCAACCATAAAATTATTTCACTGCTATATCATAGCTGTAATTTTCCTACTGATATGAGTCATAACACAAATATCTGATATGTGACTCCCAAAAAGGTCATGACACACATGTTGAGAACCACTGTTCTTGGGCCTTCTGTTTTTCATAAAAATACAATTCTGATGAAGTCTTTTCTGAATGTAACTTCCATGCAAACAATCTAACTGTTATATTCTTATATTCATTGATGCAATAAACTCTGAACATTCGGTGTGTTCATAACACTGCATTCAGGGTAGAGAACTCAATAAGCAAGTACTCTGCCCTTCAATAAATTCTCATAGATTATAAGGCAATACAATGAAGATATTTAAACAGAGTAAGAAAACTCACCACTGTTAGCATTCAGGCGTCTGAAGTGTCTGAAGCCCTTAGGGTCCTGACAGGATACATCCTCAGCAGCAGCCACTAAGAGCACCTCCAGTGTGCATTTGCTATGCTCCCTTATAAAAGGCTGGCCTTGCCCACCTCCTATCTCCCCCCAGGGATGGGTCTCTGCCCCCTTCTCCGCCCTTCCCCCAATAAACCTCCCACATGAGCCCTGTTGTATGGCTTGACTCCTTCCTGCCACTTTTAAATTACAACAACCACAGTTTGAGAGAAGGAGTTATTTGGGAATGTCTGGTGGGTAAGATGGAATTAGGCAGATGACAAGGGAAGTGTCAGCTGGGGTAACAGAAATATGACTCATCAATGCTAGAGACTGTGGAACCAACGGGAAATGCTTAGGAGTCAACAGATCCCATAACAAGGAAACTTTGGGTGTCATAGTAGCACTTTTTGTTCTATCTTAAAATAATAAAAAGTGGAATGAAATATAACTGACCCTCAGAATCTATGGGGGTTTCTTCTAGGACACCCTCTGACATCAAAATACATAGATGTTCAAGCCCTTAACATAGAATACAAAGCATCTTCCTTCATACTTTAATTCACCTTCTCGTTGTTACTTACAGTGCCTAACATAAAGCAAATATGTATATTCATCATGAGGTATTGTTAAGAGAAGAGTTAAAAGAAAAATATCTATAGCACAGCTCTCAAACCTCATCAGAGATGCTTCCTTTGCAGGGAATGTATTAATATAGAGACTCACAACTGGCCAGAGTACAGGAAACAAGTGACTGCTACATGCTCATTCCTAAATAGGACACCTATATCTCACCCTTTTCCCCAGGGTTCAAGGAACATCATGAATGAGAAAGCATAAGTTTGTAAGAGTCAGAGATTGGAGAGAACTATTGCAAAACTGTGTCTTCTAGTTACAACACAGACAATGCACACATGGACTCATGGCAGCTATGATTGTCTGCTCGAGACCTGCACAAAAATGGGCCCATCAATGTGTCATCGTGGAAGGGAGAAATTATCATTAGGCTGCATCCTTATGTGTGGTACAATTGACAGTTGATGGTGGCTTCAGGAAAGAGTGTCACTTTCTTCATTGTCGTAATCACTGATAAATTGCTCATGCTCCAGTAAACAACTTCCCCACAATGCACATGCAGGCAATCCTGTTTAAATGCAGTGGAACACACACACACACACACACACACACACACACACACACACGTAGATGTAGAACTTGAAGGGTTTCAGTGGAAGAAGGGACAGAGTAATAGGGCATGAAACAACTAAAATGCATTATATGTATATATGAAACTGTCAAAGAAAAGCATCCATTTGCATTCTGTTTAGATGAAAGTTTTTCTAATGGTTTTGATCTATGACTGTGGATGCAAAAAAAAAAAAAGCTTACTGTTTAAAGTCCATTTTGCACTGATCTAAGGATTTCACCTCTAGCAGTGCAATGCAAATGCCTCCTACTGTCCCTCTTAACTGTGGCCTCAGTTCCATAAACCAGCAAAACAGAACTGTGGTCGCATTCAATGGTTCTTAGCTGTGGTATCCAAGCCTGGACTAAAGCCAAGTTTAGCGAATAATTTTTTTCAGCTAATTGCATTAATACAAAGGAAGGAAACTTCCTCTGTGGCAGTGGTTTCTAAAACATGTCTCCATATTGAAATCTAGAAGCATTTCAAAAATGTTCAGATGGCCACATCCCATGCACTGTGAGTGGGCAGAACTGACAGTGGCCTGTGGTTGGGTACTCTTCCAGACTTTCAAGAGACTCTGCTGGTAAATGAGGGTTAGAGACCATTGCCAAAAGCGTTATGTAGAATTAGAAGGAGTTGGATGAAGAGATAATCATAGCTGAAGTACTGACTGAGGAAGAGCACTTTGGAAAGAGAATGGGAGAGAAATTTAGGGAAGAAGAGAACTGGGGAAGTGTGGTTTCTTGCCAAAGGTAGAGGTGGGGTGGAGGGATGGTACAGAAGCATATGAGGATACACAAGTCATCTAGAGTTTAATGACCTTGCAAGTATAGTTCTAAAATATATATACATATTTAATGAGTTTTCAAGTAAATGAAAAATAAGATGGAGAATATTTTTCATAAACATATCAACAAAGAAAACAAGTTGAGACTTAGGTCACTAAGAGACCTCAGTGTCAGAAGACAGACGGGCCATGTCTCCTTTGCCCATTGTCAGTATCCTTCAAAGTCAGCCATAGCTGTTATATCCTTTAGATTTAACCCTCTAAATCAAATTATACCCATCTACATGTCCCCAAAGTCTACAAAACAAAGGTTCTTCTTGGGATCAGGAAACTAACTACTCTGACGTATTAAAATTGCCCTTCTACCATCAGTATTTAATTCTGAGCTCTGTCTTGCTGCGGTGGAAGTATACATTCTATGTCTGTAGAAAACATTGATGTGTGGAAATGGAAATTGCTTTGTTTGTGCTTTCACTGTTAGAGGAGGTCACTGTTGCCTTGGAAACCTCAGTCTGCAAGGAATAGAGGCAGTGTATTTTGTGGGTGGATGCTAGAGTCCAGGTACACCTGGGTAAAGATGTTTGGCCAGGCTTTGCCAGCATTAAGATTGGAATTTGGTTTTGGCATATGTCACATGTTAGCCAGAGTACATTTGTAAAATATTTCTGAGCAAAGCAAATACTACAAGGATCATAACTTGATGAACTTTCTTTTCAATATATGGCTCACAGAAAGCATTGCCAAGAGGGGAAAAAATGACCCCAAACTTAAGCCACATAGTTAAGTCAATCACTGACCATTCCTGAGATGTGTGTGAATGCTGCATTTATTCTGTCTTCATTATTGTTAAGCTTGTGGGCTCATTTTTTTTGGAGCCAGAGTTCACGGCCAGTAAGAATTTGATGATTTTATCACTATGGGAAACAGAAGAATTTGGGTGTCTTGGCAGAAGATGGGAAAAAAATCATGAACTATGGTGGCTATTATGTACTTAAGAAACCAATTACTGTTCTTGTAAATTATCTTGAACGTCGTTGGAAAATAATGATTAAGAACCACAATCTTTAAAGACTCTGACCTACAGTAGGAAGAGCTGATTATAGCCATCAATTTATAATTTTCCCTTATGGAGAAAAAGTATTCTTATGAATAAATTCGATGTCCCTCCATGGGACACTTCTCTCTTATTTAGATAATAAAGATTTATTAAGTGATCAATTTGTTCTTTCTCTGGGAGTACAAAAATTCCCAAAGATCATTATTTCATTCAATAAGCACATTGTTTAGTAGAGAAGAGAGTCAAATACAAAGAATCTACTTGAAGGTCCAAAGATCAATAATATTCAGGAAAGTTCAAACTAATAACAATGATAGCAACAACAGCAATGAACTTAAGCCAAGAAATAGCCTCTGATTTCTGAACGCAAGTGGTCTCTGCCAAGTGGGCAATGGACCAAGCATTTTTATCTCAAACTGCTCCCCAGATATTTACTTCTCTTAGTTATGTTGTCTACCCTTAATACCACTTAGGCATGATGGAAGTGCTTTGCTATGAGGGACACCTTTTATTAGCAGGCTACCTTGAATTTTGACAGTCCTCAGCTGTCTCCTTAAATGCCCAGGCAACAGAGAAGCTTATTCTCTCAATTGCATCCAACTAATTGCCAGCATCTGGTGACAATCATAGATTCAAAGTTCCAAACTTATCATTTATTTTTGATAAGTCAAAATCATAGTATTTAGACACATTTGATCATATTATGTTATACTATTTAATGACAGATTTTTATGTTATTCCTCTGTCCCCCCTTCTTGGGAAAGAGATATTCTAGTTATATACAAATATACCTATTAGATGGTTAAACTAATTCTCAGCTTGCCATCTATATAGATTATTGATTATAAATATATTTTATAGATTATAAGTATATATAACTGATACAGTTATTGATCATATGTCAATATTTACTGGCCGTTACTTATCATTTATTCCAGTCATCTCCAAACCCAATATTAATCCACATCATTCATTGCCCTAGAGAGAATTAAACATCCTTTTTTACTATACAAGGAAAGAGGAGATGTAGCGGGCCACAAGGCTAGAGATTATAGAGATTCAGATGAATATTAAAGCTTTACTTTGACTGGTCAAGGGTCTGCCAAAAGGCAAGCCATTTATTATGAATATTTGGTGCTATTCAGCCTTTAATATTCCAGCTGTCTTCTGCTGTGAAATTCTTGTATGCCCAAATATTCCCAGACCAATTGGCAAACAGTTCAGCTACTCAGACCTGCTGAATTTCTAGGTAACTAACTCCCCCACTGAGCCTCGGAGACAAGCTGGCTGGAGATGCATAGCTTTGTTTCATGTGCACATGAAGCTCAGACCATCCTTTTGTCTTGAGGCCTAGTGGCTCTCCAGAGCAATTGACTAAGAACAGAAGAGATTTTTACATACCAAGGTGGAAAGTAGAGTGGAGCAACATTCCTGAGGGGGCAGAGAACCATGTGGCCAAGGAGAGAAGGCACAGGCATTTTCTGTAGGACAGAATGGAATGACCAGGGAGAAGAGAAGAACACAGAGGTAATGTAGGTGGTAAGGCAGAATTCAGAGTCAGGAGTAGAGAGCAAGCAGAGATGGATGGCAAAGAAACAGAGGATGAACATGAGGCAGGACGCATGAGGGCTTAGTTGTTAGCAGGACTTTGAGGAAACAGTAAAAGAGAGGACAAAGAGGAACTAAGTGTCAGGACAGAACTGAAGCTATGGAGACAGGATTTCATCCCAGAGAAATAAAGTAGATGGATAAAGAGCTTGGTGTATCTAGATTTATTCCTGCCCTGAATGCCTGATGGAGCTGTAGCTGAATAGATGGAATTTTATCTTAGAGGAATAAAGTTAACAGACATAAGAGCATAATGTACATAGATATTTTTCCCTCAGCTATCCCACGCTGGATGTAGCAAAATTCCCGGACCCTGGGTAATCCATAGCTGAGTGGACAGTATAGAAAATAATCTATTGAAAATCAAACACAAATGTCTCAGTATTTAGCTAGAGGGGTTTTACAGGAGACAAGAGTATCACTATTGGGGATAACATGACCAGTCAACAATAGGAGAAAATTACCTATAATTGACAGATATATTCTAATTGAACTATAAATTTTAATTTAAATTTAAATCACAATATATGTTTCCTAGTAGAAAAAAAAATATATGTTTGGTAAACTGATGTTTGAGAGCAGGAAAGATGTTGATTTTTCCCAAAACATTGCATAAAAGATGATGTTGTAGGTCACCAAATTCTCAATGAAGTGATAGTTGGTGCAATACTTACATGGGAGTTTATATATTTGGACCGGTATCATCTAAATAGCATTTATCTTTCATCCCTTTGCTCTCTTGAAAGAAAGTTAGTGTGGAATACCTTTTTTGTGTGAGACCAAAATGAGCCATCTTAGAAATAAGACCAAAATGCTTTCACCCTAAAATTAAGGCCTAAGATTTCTCCTCTTAGGAATGGGCCATTAGTTACTGAAACCAGTCAGTTCAGATTCCAGAAACCAGGAAGTGTAAAAGTACAGAGTCTCAAGGTAGTCACGAGGTAATGTCCTCTTCCTGGTTTCCAGGGTAACTGACCACAGAAATGTCCCCACCTGAGGGCAACCAATGAGAAATGGTGGTGGGCAACCACCCCCTTAGAAGTAAGATTAAGCCATGATTTCTAAAAAGCCCCTAGAAGCGAGCCAATCAGAATTTTACCCATACTAGCACCCCTAAATGATGTAACCTTGTGGCTTTTGCCTTTAAAAACTGAGCTTGCAGACAGGCGGGCACTTACTCCAGCCTCCACTGCGTTGGATGTATTGGACGAAGTCCTTGCCTAGGCTTGTACTGTATATCCAGAATTAAACCTTGCTTTTGCATTCCAGCATGCTCATCTTTGGTGGACTCTCTGGGGGTTGCGATCTGGGTGATAGACCCCAGACCGAGGGTACTACCTTCTTGGGTGGGCGCCCCAAGAACCCAGACTCCAGTCCACTTGATGCAAACAGCAAGACATTTATTGATGCAGCTCTATGAAAGGACCAAGCAGTTTCTGGGAGGGCCATGAACAAAAGACATAGTCCTTGTAGTAGCTCCCTTTCTGCATGTACTCTGATTGCTCAAAGTTCAGCCAGATGTTTACTCTCTGGGGCCCCTCACCAACTTAGAGTTATGTGCATGACGTGCTAGGCCAGCCAGCCCCCATGGCAGCTCAAGGACAGAGCATGGATCACTGAGCCAGCCCCCACAGTCAGTACATGCTTGGCCAGCCAGCCCCCATGGTGGCTCAAGGACAAAGCCTGGGACTTGTGCTGGACTGCCCCCAAAATGGTAATAGTAACCCCCAACCAGTAAATTCAAAGGTTACATACCCTCACACAATTAAAAGAGAACAGAGATAAAAATAAACCAATGTGAGTTGGGCAAAACCCCCAACACCCCCCCAACCGCCCTGAAAGGCTTGTGGTTTTTGCCTTTAAAAAGCTAGCCTCACAAAGAAAGAGCAACTCCTCCCTGCCTCACTGTATTAGTGTAGGAATGAGTTCCCTGTCTAGACTTGTATCTACAGAATAAGCCTTGCTGTTGCATTCTGGACATCCAAGGTCTTCGGTGGTCTCTGTGGGGTCACAATCTGGGCATAACACTGTACGGTCAGGCTACTCTCCTCCCAAGAGCAAGAGTCGCACCCTACTGCAGCCACATAGGTACTTTTAAAGGAAAAAAACCCATACAAAGCCACAAGATTACAATTCCCATGCAATTTCATTCTGATTGGTTCATGTCTGGGGGCTAATTTCACAAGATCATGGCCTAATCACAGGGTAGGTACAATCACGTCCATATGCACACTTTTCCCGGAACCTCAAGGGGGGGTATCAGGGCAGGAGTGAAGGTTACACAAAGGTTACAGTGGTCTTTTCTGGAACACTTGCAATTATCCCAGTCACAGGTGAGCAACATATCTTAACAGAAATCTCCATACATTGTGGTAAGGGTGGTTGAGTAATGGCTGAGTCAGTCTGCTTTTGGAACTAGCTTTTTAGTTCCTCATTCTCCTGGGGCTTGGGGGGTATAAGCCTGAAGGGTTAGGGTATAGTGGTATTTTATTTGTACTGAAATGTGATTTTAATTGTATGTTAATAAATAAAGTTGCCCGGGGGTCAGAGCTATTAGAGCCATAACAAAAGCTGGGTGTTGGTGGTGCACGCCTTTAATCCCAGCACTTGGTAGGCAGAGCTAGGTAGATCTCTGTGTGTTCAAGGACACAGCCAGCATTGGAGACACATGCCTTTAATTTCAATACCATAGAAGACCTGGAGGGCTGTACATAAAGGCAGTGATGAGGCAGTCATGTGTTTAGGTTTACAACCAATTAGAAGGCAGAACAGAAAGTCTATATAAAGACAGACAGGAAGTAGGTCTCTTTCGGAGTGGTCTCTTGGCTGATGAGGCTAGCTTCAGCAGGAAGGGTAAGGCTCTTAGCTCTGATCTCTTGGCTTTCTTCTTTGCATTGGTTCTGCATTTCTTATTTAATAAGATGGTTGGTTACATCTACATTAGGGTCTTTCACTCGGCACAACATTTGATGACAAAAATGTAGGGTAAATGAGGTCTGGCAGGTGGGAGGGGGAGAAATGGTGTTGAGTAAGTGATGAAGGTGTTCCTGGACTCTTGGGAACACAGGAAGAAATTTACTTTGTCATGCTTCTGGAAGCTAGAAGTCCCAACTCACGGAATTGGCAAGGTTGGTTCCTTCTGAACCAATATCCTCCCCCAATGTCTTCCTATTTTTTCCTCCACTGAGTTTGCTCTACCCCACTCTCCTCATTAAGGCACAAAATATAGTGGGTTAGAATCTAGTCTTATTATTTCAGTGTCTTTGAATCACCTTTATCAAAATCTTATTTTCAAATACAATCACACTCCAATGCTGGAGACTAGAACTACAACATGGGAGTTTTGAGGGAACACATTTCTGCCTGTAGCAGAAATGAAGCATTCAGAGTAAATAAGGATAGATAATCTGAAGTTGAAAAGAGTCAGAAGCATCATGTTTGTATCTCTGAATATGACTCTCACTCTAGTCTTGATGCAGTTGTAGTCCCCAGAAGTTTGCCTAGAATTAAGTCACAAGAATTATTATAAAATAGCTAAAAGAAAACAGAAGACATTTAAAGGAATTCCAGAATACTGTTTTTAGAGATGGCCCCATCACAGCACTGTGACAGTCACCAGTGTAAACAGTCACATATTTTCCCAACTCAGCTTGATCATTGTCAGAGTTTGGCTTCTACAAATGTCTTGACCTTTCAGTAACATTTTTCTCTCTTGATTATTCTCTTTGGTGTCCCTTGGAAGGCATCAACCACTTCCATTCTTAGAGTTGGCTTATTCAGATTAAAGGTAAAAATATTAATTTTAGAATAATGGTTCCAATTATTGGAGTAAACCAAAAGACTCATCCAACCAGCATGGATAGCATTTGTTGTAAACCAGCATAAGCAATAAAGAGAAAAAGAAATCTGGGGTGAGCTATTTGGGTAAAACTAGGTGAAGAAAGACCCAATGCAAAGAGGAAGCATTTCTTTTGAACTTGCATTTCTTGTTCTTTTCTTCCTTCCTTTATTTTTTCTATCTTTGTTTTACATTTTTTACTCAACTAGTGCAATGTTTTGAAGGGATTTCCTCACTCCTGTATGTGTCTTCCTGACACTACTCCCCCACAACTCACACTGAAACTTCTAAAATTGTCAACCAAAATAAACCATATCTTCACTTATTTGATTGTCTCTTATATTTTGTCCCAGCAGTGGAAAGGCAGAACTCCTTGAAAGGCAATTTAAATGACTTTATAAAAATCTTATATGTTGTCTAAATTGGTATTTTGGCAATGTATTGAACAACCTTTATATTTCTTTAACACTCCTCAGCCATAAACAATGAACAAGACAACAAAATTCAAATATACATACAAAAAGTAATGAGTAGAGAAGTACTGTTTCCAGTCTACACAGCCATGCTTAAGCAGACTTCCTATGAAACCGTAGTGGAACACCCTCTAAACACATCATTTGATTTATTCCCCCAACCAATAGAATTTGTTTCAAATTTCATTTGTTAAAAGCATTTCAGGAATCCTATACTTTTCTTGAGAAGGTCATCCTTCATCATCCAACCAAGCTACTAGTGTGAATATTCACAAGAACTCAAGAGTCCTGAGCGTTGCTGTCAGAATGGCCATTGTTAAGAAGCAAATTCATAGTGTTAACTCCATTAGTGGAGAATAAGCATCATTCTTATTTTCAGTGCTAGTCTTGCGAAGGCATCAACTGGCTGTGGTGAACCATGTTGTAGAACTGCCTGTCACTTGAGTGGGCAAAGTCCCATATACATTACCTGGTTTGATCCTGAAAATGACTTCAATAGGTTAATATGGCAAGTATTAATTCCTCAGAGGGTGGGCTATCTAGAAGCAAAAATTGGTGTCTTAAAATAAAGACTAATTTATAAGTGATTTGTTAAGGAAGTGATCCTATGAGAAAGTAACAAGGGAACATGAATACAGTGGAAAGAAGAATGGAATGACCAGCATCTGGGGAGGTTCAGAAGGATATGCTGACCAAAACTACAAAGTTTCAGTAGACAATGGGAATTAACTCTAGTGATCAATTACACATAATATTAATAGGATAAATAATAATGCAGTGTGAATTTCAAATTGCCAGAAGAGCAGATTTTAAATGTCTTCCCCTCCAAAAATAGAAATGTGGGGTAATAGATTGTACAAATCATAACCATGCCTACTCACCTCCTCTACCTCTTTCCAGATTCTAGCACCACACCCCTTTCACAATTTTATGTCTTTTTTTTAGTCCACTAAGCTCATGTGTGCATGGGTGGGTTTTTAATAGAAAATAACAACTTAGAACTCTTTTACAGTGCTTGTGGTATCGTAAAATACTTCAAATGAGTTGGAAAATTCCTCAAATGAATACTCATTGAATCACCGTGTGACCTGAGAACATCATGCCTAAGACCTTATTGAAGAGAATTGAGGACAGGGGATGTGGCTTAGTGACAGTACACATGCCCAATGTATATGAAGCCTTATGATCCACATCTAGCAAAGTTGGATTGACAAATAATCTTACCTAAAATAAATGACTCCAGGTACTAAAACAAATACAAATTCACACATGCTGATAGAAGCACTACTGGCTACAAGGAAAAGAAAGAAAAAAGTCAATTTTCCATCAGTGGATGAGCAAGTAACTGAATTGTGATGTGAGTCATGCTTTCATCACCTTAAAACTCTTGCTGAAACATAATCTCCTTTCAGCTTCTCACATTCCTAATGTCATATTAATAAGAGATGGGGTGGTTAGAACATACCTGGGCCAGGAGAACTCCCCTTCATTATCATAAAAGAGGACTCACACAGTTTTCTATTCTTTTTTTTTTGTCCTTTTAGTTGTATTATATAAGGGAAGAACAAGTAGACTATCATCAGAACTAATGCTGGGAGCAGGGCAGTGGTGGTACATACCTTTAATTCCAGCACTCATGAGACAGAGCCAGGTGGATCTCTGTGAGTTCGAGGCCAGCCTGGTCTACAGAGTAAGATCCAGGAAAGGCACCAAAACTATGCAGAGAAACCCTGTCTCAAAAAACCAAAAAAAAAAAAAACCAAAAAAACCACATGCTGGTACCTTGATCTTGAACTTCACAGTGTTCAGAACTGCCAGAAATAAGTTTCTGATCTTTATTAATTACTCAGTCTGTAGCATTCTACTATAGCTACATAAGCAGACAAAGACAGAAGTTGGTTCTCAAGAAGTGGAGATGTTTCTATCTCAAATAACTACACATGCAGAAGTGACTTTGGAACCACGTAACAATGGAGGCTAGAACACTACTGAAGTGGATTCTGGGAAATGTCTTCATTGTTATAGACAGAATATTAATAGAAATACATATTATATGGGTCATTCCGAGAAAGCAATAGAGATAAAGCATTAGAAAATGCAGTGAAATCTGTTCTTATTACAAAGTAACAAAGAACTTAGCTGAATGATTTCTGTGTCCAAGGACTTTAAGGAGACCAGAACTTGAAAGATCTAAAGGCTTTTTTTTTCGAGAAAAAAAATTTCAACCAATAAGGCATGTATGGGGCTGTAATGGCTTTTCCTAGCTTCTTATAGTAAAGTTCAAAAAGAAAAAAATTTAAAGATATAATTCATGATTAAATGAAAAGCAGAACAAAAATAATTTGAAAATTCTTAACTTAGTCATACAAAGAACACAACCATATGTTCAGTGTCCAGGAGAGAAAATGAGATGTGTGGCCAAGTGGCTATTTTATAAGATTGGTGTAGCTAGAAGGAAGCCAACTGCTATTAAGACAATGACCCTAAAGGTGCTTTGGAAATCTTTGAGGCTGCCCTGTACATCACAGGCTTAGAGTGCAAGGATCTTGAATGTAGAAATAACAGATGGACCCAGGGTACCCATGACATCTTAGAAGTCTGACCAAGGCTGTATCAGATCTTTGCTCCCTCAATCCTAGCATAGTGTTCCAAGGTTGCCTGGCCATAGCTCAGGGAGTCTGAGGTACACTAGGCCTTCATGTGGTGCTAATTCCATAGGTGCACATAGTGTAAGATCTGGGTGATGTTAGTTCTGCCACAGACATGACAAAGGATGTAACATGGAGCCACAGGACCAAAGTAGAGAAAAAACAGAATTAGAGTCTCAACAAAGAGTAACAGTTTTGGTAAATTCCCAGTGAAAAATATGAGGGCAAGTCTATCATTAACAATATTTGCTAGGCCAATACCTAATGAAACCCCTGGGGAGCTGTGTTTCCCTCTAAACCTCATAGTTATGCAGGTTTGTGATTGACATCTGAGAACTACAGTGTGTGCTGTGCCCAACAGACTCATGAGGTAGAATTTCCAGAAGTCTTTATAATACAACTGCCACCCCAGTATGTCTAAGAGAAAGGCATAAAGCCAAAGATTATTCTCAAGCTGTAGGATTTAATTGTATGTTTTGCATTGAAATTTAGACATATCTGGGACCCATTTCTCCTGCCCTCTCCCCTTTTCCATTTTTTTCTCTCTTTGGGAATATAAATATCTATTTCATGCCTGTCCCATCTTTATAAATTGTTTCAGTTCAGTTTCACAGCTAGAGAAGAATTCTCCTCATTACCAATTTGATTGGATCTAGAACCAAACAAAGAGACTGGGTGGGTTATTGGGGCCATTTTCAGGTATGATTAAACAAAATGGAGAGACTCTCACAGTGTGGTCAGCACTTTCTGGTGATGGTCCAGGTACAAAAAGGTCAAAGGGAAAATCAGTGCTGTTATTTTGCCTTTGCTTCTTGGTGTTGAGAATATCTGCCCTTCATTATTGCTGTTTCTGCCATTGCCATCTTCTGCTAACATCAAAATCCAACACAGACTGAGGACCAGCATCTTCCAAGAAATTTCTAGCCCTTCAGTGCCAGATTGGAACTGCTGAGACACCCAGGTTTGTGGACTGAGCAACCAGCAGATTATTGGCCCTGCCTCCAGCATATCAACAGCCATTATTGAACTGTCCAGTCCCAATTGTGTAGACAATCTGATGTGATTCCTTTCATAACGTATTTCACTCTCTTGGTTCTATTCCTTCAGAGAATCTTGACTGATACAGCTCAGCATAGATTACATCCATATAATGTTCATATGAGACTTTGGTCTTAAAGTTGAAACTGGAGCAAGTTAAAATTTTAACAGCTCTTCCATGGAAGAAGCATATTTTTAATGTGAGAAAAAAAATTAGGGACACAAGAGGTAATACTGTAGTATTTATTTATTTATTTATTTATTTATTTATTTATTTATTTATTGTACTTCAAAATTCATGTGACACAATCATCTCTAACATTCAAATGTTACCAATATAATAGCATTAAAAGATGATCTCTTTAAAATGTGATTAAACCATGAAAGCCCTTTCCTTATTCTGCTGTGGGATGATCTGTATGTCAAATCTGTTGCTCTGATTGGTCAATAAATAAAACACTGATTGGCCAGTGGCCAGGCAGGAAGTATAGGTGGGACTAACAGAGAGGAGAATTAAGGGAACAGAAAGGGGAAGGGAGACACTGCCAGCTACCTCCACGACAAGCAGCATGTGAAGATACTGGTAAGCCATGAGCCACGTGGCAAGGTATAGATTTATAGAAATGGATTAATTTAAGATATAAGAACAGTTAGCAAGAAGCCTGCCATGGCCATACAGTTTGTAAGCAATATAAGTCTCTGTGTTTACTTGGTTGGGTCTGAGCAGCTGTGGGACTGGCAGGTGACAGAGGTTCGTCCTGACTGTGGGCCAGGCAGGAAAACTCTAGCTACATTATTCCTTATTAGCAATAATAAGACAAATTGTACAGCATTTGGCTAACTCATTAGTGTGCTCTTTGTCTTCTCCCATATGAAAACGGTTCCTAACTCATTCTGTGAAGCCAGTATTATCTTAACACCCAAACAAGACAATGATAGACAAACTACACACCAACATCGCTTATGAACTTAAGTAAAAAGCTCTTCATCAAAACACTAGTGAATAGAGGTTGGTGTGGTAGCACCTGCATGTAACACCAATGCTTTGGAAGCTTAGGCAAGAGGAGTAAGAGTTCAGTGCCAACTTGAACTATATAATAAGTTCTAGGCCAGTTTGAATTACATAGTGAGATTTTGTGTGTGTGTGTGTGTGTGTGTGTGTGTGTGTGTGTGTGTATGTGTGTAATTAAATTTTAACAAATAGAATTCAATAATGTATATATTATAACTAAGTGGGACTTTGTAAAACCTAAATTTATGTTTGAAGTTTACATTACTATGTTTAAGAGATATATAATACAAAGTTCTTCTAATCTGTAAGCCCCACTTGCCCACAGACAGATAACTTCCTGGAATGCTGGAGGCTGTTGTTCATGTAAATTAGTAAGACAAATAATTTAGCCTCTATAAACAAGCTTGGTTGCCCCAACTGCATAGGATGTGCTTGATTACATGTAGGTGGCAGGTATGGAGGCAGGAAGTATGTCAGAATGCATGCTTGCTCCTGGTTGGGCAAAGGCATGAAGTGTGTTGCTTCATGGGCTTTGCTTTATAAACCTCTGACTAATACAATTTGCTGCCATACTTTGGGAGTCATTGGTATTGACCTGGTCAGCATCCATCATCATGGCCAGCACTTAGTAAAGCATGCTTTAAATTGGGCTCAAAAATTGCTGTAATAATCTTATTCTCATCTGGTAGGATTAACAATTTATCCTAGGTAGCCAAGATTAATTCAATATGCAAAAGTAAATTAATTCAATATGTCATAATATCAACATCTAGATAAAAATATAATAAGAATCACATGATTATAGTAATAGAGGAAAAAGCAAATCTAAGTCATTTGACACAACTAAACCATTCTTGATTAAAACATTCAGGAAGTCACAATACTGAGGAACATACTCATACTCAAACTGATTTTAAAAAAGTAGGTACCAAGAGAATCAATTGGAGTTACATGTGGTTGTGAAACATGTGGTTGCTAAGAACCAAACCCAGGTTCCCCTCAAATGCAGTAAGCACTCTTAACTGCCGAATCATCTTTCAGGGCCCTAAATAATATTTTTATTCTTTAAGGTTCCATATATTCATACAATGTATATTGATGATAAACCTCTACTACTCCCTTCCTCTAATACCCTGTACCTCCCCATACCTCTGTCTTCTTCTCTGCTATATGTCTGTTGGGACGTGATCCATGAATAAAACTATGTGAGGAGATTTCTGAGAGGTTGTGTAAGAATTCCAAGTAAACCAGACAAGAACATTTCTGTCCTTCTATTACATGGATTTGTTCCTGGAATGTACTTCCATGTCCCTGCCAGGTATAATATAGAAATGGGTTTAATTTAGATTACCCATCATCCTATCCATTATTATTCAGAATGGTG
The DNA here is from genome assembly GCF_949786415.1 of Peromyscus eremicus. Lineage (NCBI taxonomy): Eukaryota > Metazoa > Chordata > Mammalia > Rodentia > Cricetidae > Peromyscus > Peromyscus eremicus. The sequence continues at coordinate 8,691,808 of NC_081417.1, read as the reverse complement.
TTTCCAACCATGGGTTGCCCTTGTGACTGTGTACAGTCTAAACTCATGTGACCTTGCCCTTGTAACTGTATACAACTTAAACTAAAGTGAACATTACTCACATGCCCTTGCTTGACCCTCAGAGTGCCTATACCTCAGAATATAAATTCTCTGATGCCCTGAATCAAATTGGCTATTATGTGAGACTTTAGTCCCTCTGGCCCAGCCTAGTTATTTTAGGCTCCACTCTCCCAAGTTCATGCCATCAACTAGAGCAGTAACATGTGTTCTCTTTTTATTTTATTTTTTTTGTTGTTGTTATTAATAATCCCCTGAGTGAGGTCAGTGTTGCCCATATGCACACACTGGGCCATCCACTGGGCATGAGTAACCCACTAGCTACCATATCCCCGCCCTCAAAAATAGTGATTCTCCATCCCTCAGTAACCATCAAATGCAAACAGATCCCCAGACAGGAGTGGAGGTTTAATGACCACCCCTCCACCCAAGCTGGGTTTCTGACTGATCTTGTGCAAGTAACCACAGCTGCTGTGAGTTAATATGTACAATAGCCATATCATGTCCAGAATTCAGCATTTCCCACATCACAGCTACTTCCCCATCCAATATATTCTTTCTGTCCCAGCTTCCTTGAATGGTGGGAGGTTGACATAGATGACTCATTGTTGTAGATAGAATATTTGTTTAACTATGTAAAGACGTGTTGCATTTGTTTGTGTTGCAGAACAATTGTTCAACTATGTAAAGATGGGTTGCATTTGTTTATGCTACATTTATTTAACTATATAAAGATGTGTTGCTATTTTACCTTGCCTGCCTAAAGCACCTGATTGGTCTAATAAGAAGCTGACTAGTCAATAGTTAGGCAGAGGAGGGCTAGGTGGGGCTGAAGGGCAGAGAGAAAATGGGAGTCAGTCAGTCAGCCAGGGGCAGCCAGCCAGACACAGGAAGCAGGAAAGCAGGATGGACAGTATATAGATGAGGTAAACAAGCCTGAGAGCAGCACACTGATTAACAGAAATTGGTTAATTTAAGTTAAAAAATATAGCTAGATACAAACAAGCCTAAGCTAAGCTGAGCATTCATAATTAATAATAAGTCTCCATGTCAAAATTTAGGGGCTGGTAGTCCAAGAAAACCTGCTACAACCTATTGTCTCAGCCTGATGAAAACACCACTGGCAGAGACACCTAACTCCCCACTCCCTCTCAATCCTCCACTTCAGGTTTTGACTATTGCAAGATCTCTGAGCACCTCTCCTTCTCTAACAGAAGAAGGAAATGTTGGTCCCTGCTGCCCTAAGACTGTGCAGCTGAAGCCCACCAGGAAGTTTGCTTACCTGGGGCTTCTAGCTCCTGAGGTTAATTGAAAATGCCAAGGGTGAAGGAGAAGCAGAAGGAGAAGGCTAGGGTCTACTACTGGAACTAGCATTCAGGAGGCTACAGAAACAGGCAGAAAAATTAGAAAGTTCAAAGAGGTCCCCAAAACTAATGGATTCCTGGTGTGCTCCCAACAAAGACTGCTATAGGCCTGCCTGGTCTGCTAGTCCTCCACAAATATTCCAAGATGTGGGGCCAAAAGGTGCTTTAGTCACTGTCCTTTGGATGAGGGGGTACCTTAAACAGCCCTGAAAGTGATGCAGACTAATCCTGGGATTATATGCTTCTTTCTGAATTTTACTAAAGTGGTGACCACCAGTGACTTGGGTTTCAGTATTTGAAAACATTTGCTGGATCCCTCAGGGGAGGTGTGCTCTGCCTGCCTAGTCCAATGCCACACTCCATGGCTGTGGGAATGGGGCCCCACCACTGTGCTGGCATTAGTTAGGGAAGGCACAACTAGGGACACAGGCACTGCCTCTGTTCCTTCCCAACCTACACTCTGTGATTAGAAATTTATAAAATGATGACAAGTAAACAGTGTTATTTTTAAAGGAGAAGGGGCATTCAAAAGAGAAACAATTTTGTTTCAATTTGCTCATTTTAGAAAAATAAAAGGATCTCCTGTAGACTGATGTGGAAGGAAAAGGTCTCTTGGTTTCTTAGTACTAATCATGCACTGCAGACTTAGTATCCCCAACATTACTGACAGCTTCTCTGTACTCCCTCACTTGCTGTGGTAGCCCCCTGTGGTCCATCAGAGGCAGTTTCCTGGAGCACAACATTCCTCCTTGAATACCTCAGTTTGAAAGTTTCTTCACATTATCAACTAAGATAGGCTTCCCTGTGTGACATACCTAAGCCATTGTGAACTTAATCTCAAGATGGACCTAGAGGCAGCCTCCAGTCCTCAGGCCAGCACTGATACATTCCACATCTACTAAGATTCTGAAAGTCAAAAGCAAGTTCACGTTTAAAAATACGGACTTTTTTTTGTTTGTTTGTTTTCAGTGTTCAGAATGTAAACAATGCATGCAATGTACACAACCTTCATTTCTTCCTGCTGAAATTCTCAGCAGCCACTCTAGGGATTCTCATTTGGGAACCTGGCATCACCTGTGATCAAAGAGGAAGCTGAGAAAATAGGGATGTGAACCCTCATCAGATTGCAGTGTGAACTAAGGAGTTAATCAAAATAGTATACAAGGTAAAATAAGAATGAATCAAGAAACTACAAAAGCTACACTCAACACACGAACACACACACACACACACACACACACACACACACACACACACATGCCCTCCACCAAAAGCTGTAAATAACCTGTCATTTCAATCAGTCCTTCTACAACCCTATGAGGTAGCTGGCAAAGCACTCATGTTATACAGGTTGAGAAGCCAAAGAAGAGGTAAATTTAGGGATCTATCTATCTTTCTTCCTCCCTTTCTTTCTTTCTTTCTTTCTTTCTTTCTTTCTTTCTTTCATTCTTTCTTTCTTTCTTTCTTTGTATCTATCCATCTGTCTATCTATCTATCTTTCTTTCTTTCTTTGTATCTATCTATCTATCTATCTATCTATCTATCTATCTATCTATCTCTATCTATCTATGTTAACTTCCATTAACAGAGTTCGATCTGTTGTGCTGCCCTGGCAGGGTGCAGGGCCTGCTCTCCCAAGAGTAGCAGCTGGTGGGGACAGTGGTAGCTCTCCCGTTCTTATGACCACAGGGCCAACTCTCCCACCTACCCCAGGCATTGGGGCCCATGCCACCATAGACAGATGAGAAATGGGGACAGCTTTCCCATGGTCACATTTCAGGGCTGGCTCTCCCACACCTGCACCAACAGTGCTGGCTCAGTTGTGCTGCCCAGGCAGGGTGCAGGGCCTGATCTCCGAGTATTGCAGCTGGTGGGGGCCAGGGATGACTCTTCTGCTCTTATGACCATAGAGCTAGATCTCCTAACTACCCCAGGAGTTCATAGGCAGGGTGGCAGGGCATCTCTCCCCAGCTCATGTCTCTATGTGCCAATGAAGGATGGGGCTAGGTCTCCCATGCTCATATCCTCAGGGTTGGCTCACCTGTCCTCCCATCAACAGGGTTGTCTCTGCTATGCTGACCAAAGTGCAGGGCTCGCTTTCCCGTGTATTATAGTTGGTCAAGGAGTCACCTCCCTCACCACCTTAGCCTGCTGCCATCCTTTCTCGTCTCTTCAGAACCTAAACCACTCTCTCTCTCTCTCTCTCTCCCTCTCTCTCTCTCTCTCTCTCTCTCTCTCCCTCTCCCTCTCCCTCTCCCTCTCCCTCTCCCTCTCCTCCCTCTCCCTGTCCTCCCTCTCCCTCTCCCCCTCCCTCTCCCTCTCCTCCCTCTCCCTCTCCCTCTCCTCCCTCTCCCTCTCCCTCTCCTCCCTCTCCCTCTCCCTGTCCTCCCTCTCCCTCTCCCTCTCCCTCTCCCCCTCCCTCTCCCTCTCCTCCCTCTCCCTCTCCCTCTCCCTCTCCCTCTCCTCCCTCTCCCTCTCCTTGTCCTCCGTCTTCCTCTCCCTCTCCCTCTCCCTCTCCCTCTCCTCCCTCTCCCTCTCCCTCTCCTCCCTCTCCCTCTCCCTCTCCCTCTTCCTCTCCTCCCTCTCCCTCTCCCTCTCCTCCCTCTCCCTCTCCCTCTCCCTCTCCCTCTCCCTCTCCCTCTCCCTCTCCCTCTCCCTCTCCCTTTCTCTCCCATAACACACCATACTTCTGCTCACTCTAATAGTAGCCTTTGCCTGGTGCTGCAACATACCTGGTGGGCTGGTGTTTTCTCTTCGGATGCCTGGGTGGGCAGCCCCAGGCCTGCAGGTGGGTCTTCCCGTCTCACTCAGGTTGTGGTGTGGCAGGACTGGACCATGCTTCCTCATCATAAGGCAATCCTTATAGTGTCCCACTGCCCGGTGCCAGAGGCACTGGGCAGGCTCCTGGTTGGTGTGTTTGGCTGCTTTCTGTCCACCCTGGATACATGGCATGGGATGGGGCTCGACTGGAGTTCCACTTCAAGCCAGGGTTAGAATCCCATGCCCCTGCTTGGCTGTATTGTGACTGTTTTGCCGATTTCATTCAGGCCTGGGTAGGGTCAATGTCTCATGTTTGAACTGGGCCTCGCAGACCCGAGAGTCTGGGGGTGCCCTCTGGGTCACATGCTTCTTAAACAGTAAACCGTAAACAGGTTCGAAGTGAGGAATTGGGCTGTTGTGGCCTTCTGCCTGGTAGTGGACAAAGCAAGAAGGAGGAGTCAGGGACCCCAGGTTCTAGATTGGATGTTGCTATCTACTCTCTGCTTTGTGGGGGGCTTGTGGCGGCATTTGGTTAGTTTCTTTGGGCTTCTCTACCTGTCTTTCCATCTCTCTTCTTCTTCACTCTCCTCCTTTTCTTCCCCTCCTCTTCATTCTTTACCTTGTCTCCTTTCCCTGCACTTCTTCCTCCTTTCCTCTGGAACTGTAGAACTATACCAGGTTAAATCCTCGAGCCTCTTTAATTTCACCCACTCTACAAATCCTATGCTGTAAATAATTTAATACAAGTAATTGTATGGAGAAGGCATTTCTGAGAAATATTCTTAGACATCTTTCCAGGGTGAAAATTGTTTCTATAAATGAACTCAAATGCTTTACTACACTTTCATGGAAGTGTGAAAGCAGAAAGTGAGGAATGTGGGAGTCTTTGACTTTGTCAACTGTATGACACACTTTGCAGCATGAGAGTGAAACAAGGAAGTCATTTGACTGGAAGGATTACCTCATCTTATTGAGGAGAAAAGGCTTTAATCTTAAGTAAGTGCAAGCAGTTGACTTTGTTGGGTTTCCAGTCCTTTTCTACTGACAGTTACTGATACTTTTTTCTCTTTTGCATAAAAACAATTGAACCTTATGCTAAATGGGCCTTACTTGATTCAGTGCTACAGAGGAGTGGGCTACATCTTCCATTACTCTTAATTATCATTTGGTACCTATAGAGATAAGCCCCCAAAATAAACATTCTCCCAGATTTCTCCATGAACTATAATTATAGTTCAAAATGAAAAATCATGTTTTCATCTTGTATTATAATTTCCTTTCCTAGAATATGAATAAATGATCAAAATACAGCTGTTCCTGAATGACTAGAACTGTCTTCCCTGCTTTCCTGGAGGGCTATAGTCTTTATTCCATTGAATACAATTTTCGTAAATATATCTAAACAGCCACAATCCCTGCTTATTGATTCAAATCCATCTGAAGTACTTACAAATAGAAAAGACAAACTTTTCATAAAGTACCTTTGCAGCACATGTTGCTGTCATTTGCACATCCAAAATCCTGCATGCATAGTCAGAGCTATAAAAGTGAATTTCCAATCATAGTTAAAGGGAAAGGCATTGAAAGAATTAATTGTAAGTATTGAGTGAGGTTAGATGCTGGGAAGAGAAACTATGTATCTAGCAAATGCAGAGGACCAAAAATGATGAATCACAGCTTTTTAAAATAGTACCTTCACATTGTTGTTGAAGCATTACCAAACTACTGAATTATAAACAGTGCTATACAAAGAACCAAGCAAGAAATTACACACAGGTGCAAGAAAATGATAGGTCTGAATGGCTTAGAAATGGTTTGCAGAGGCCCTGGGAAGACATTTTTGTGTCTTTCAGATAATACTATCATAAGAACACTAAACATCTAATGTTTCTGCAATGTAATGACCAAGTCATTTACATATCTGTTCAATGAATAATTGGCCAAATGTCAAAAATTCAGACCTTCATTTCCTATGTGGAGCAAATATTTCAACCCTATGAAGCTGTTTTGAAACTCAAATTAGATCACATATAGATGCTCTAAAAACACTCAAATTATAATATTTCACACAAATGCAGAGTAATAAAATAATTGTGATGTTATATTATGTAATACTTTTGCAGTTCATTTTATATTAGGTATGAAGTGGTTGGTTAAACCTCCAGAAGTCTTATTAACATTCACATTCATCATCATGTGTGTAAACAAGTTGGGGATCTCTCTATAGTTCCCACCCCAAAGAGAAAGTGATTATTCCTGGCACATGAACTCTTTTTCTGCCATTCTCTTTCAGTCACAAAGGGGTTGCCTGGAGTCAGCAAACCCAGGCACCTGATTCCCCTCAAAGACTTCCAAGACTCTTCCTTTTCACAGGGTCCCACTTTTACTTGTTCTCATATAACCCTGTGGAAGAGAGGAAGATTATCATCTGCAAAATGCTGAAGAACAAATGAGAATGAGGAAGAGGCATGCCTGAGCCACTGCTGTGTCAGGGGAAGAGAGGAAGAATCCACAACTCTTTTTGAGTCTTTGCACTTGTTCAGACACTCTCTAAACTTCTGTGTCTTCTGGTGTCTGAAATTCCTGACTTAGAACTCATTTCTTCAATGTTGGCTTTGACTCTCAGACAATCCAATTAGAATGGGAATTTTATGGGATATCAGTAATATCACCTTAATTGAAATGAATTTCAATTATTTCCAGGTGATCACTTTGAGGGGAAGGAAAGCTTAAAACAAGAAGAGACACAAGAAAGGGGGAAATTGCCAGCAGACTTGCCCTGGTTTCATCATATTTTTTAGTGAAATAATATAGACATTGTCGGTCTCTATTCCACTTTCATAGGAATCCATGAAGACACAAGGAATTGTCTCATGAATTCATATATTCAGGACTCATGAGTGGAAAATTAACCAAAATTGAACACTGTGAAACACAATGAATTGCTCATCAGATCTGTGTTTATATAAATGGAGTGAAATTTTTACCTAGTTGCTCAAATAAGCAACATCCAAAGAGATCACATCTGTTCTCTTCCTTCTTACCCTCTTCAGTAATCTCTTCCTATCATTACCTAACATCTTAAGAATTCTGAAAACCTGCAGGCTGGTGGTGGCAAGGACCTTTAACCCCAGCACTCAGGAGATACAAGCAGACTGATCTCTGTGAGTTCAAGGCCAGCCTGGTCTATAGAGCTAGTTCCAGGGCAGCCAGGGATACACAGGGTTTAAAAACCAAAACCAACCCCTTCCAAAAAAAGAAGAAAAAGAAGTCTGCAAACTCTTTCCCCTTCTTCTCTTGTCCTCTCTTCACCCAGCCCATGGTAGCTCCTAATGCTGACTTCCAAAACGTGTCTCTGATCCATCCTTTTCCTATGGTCAGTGTCCATCCTTTTCACCATCTCTTACTTGGGTAACTCCTAAGACCTTTGTTCACCCTCTAGTATCATCACTGTCTGTTGTCTACTAGACCTTTCTAATAAGTGTGTGTTTAGCCAAATCACTTCTACCATTATTATAAATGTCCCCAGAGCTATTGAGGGTTTAACATATATAAATTAATTTATGTATAATTACAACTCAGGGATCCCAGTTTGAGAAATACTCCTAGTGAGGTATGTTGAATAAATAAGGCCATAAACCCAAGAGGAGATGTAGACAGTAAAATTGCTTTTATTTAATTACAAATGATTTATCAGCTATCAATTTGTTTTGGCCTCTATGAGCAGAAATGCAGGTACTGTTTTTCACCATCTCTTGCAGATAGGCTATAATGGAGTAGTTAAACTGAATTGTAGACAATGAGATGTGAAAAATGATGTGGTCTATTTCCAAACCTCTGTAGAATGTAACCTGTTACATGATCTCTTTGTAAACTTTTATGTCCTTTGAACCAGGGGAAGGACATACATGAAAATCTCTGAATAAGTTTGCTGATTATGCCAAAACCTCCAGTGGTCAGATTCCCTGAAGAACCCATTTTGTCTAGCAGTTTATCCACACACTACTACATGAGCATAGTGGATACTTCCATTACATTTGCAGTAGATATTAGGGCTTTTTGTTAGAAAACAGAAAATTGCCCACACTAACTAATCCAGCATGTGATTTGAAGTCTCCAAATTGATTTACATTTTATTCAGATTTTCATAAATATAAAAACACCAAATTATAGGTACTCATTTTGAAAATCAAAGATTCAGATATGATATTAAACTGCATGTCAGGCCCTGTACGCTTCGCTTGAGACTGGTTTCATTGCTGCACACACTTCTTTGCTATCCACTCAGAAACCACAGAAAACTCAATTCTGCTTTTGTGGACATCCTGCTCACCTGCCAGCCATGTCCTGCCCCACCTCTACTGATTGACTATAAAGCCCAGACTTATTGTTTCATGTCCCTATTCCTTTATTAGAAGGTTTGTGTGGTCTTTATTTGGCAAAACAATTTCCATGGTCTAGCATGAATGTGTGATAAAGTTTTCATCTTTGTGGGAGACCAGCTGCCACATTTTTATGACAGGTAATTCTTGAGGAGTGAGGTATAAGAGATATTAGATAGAAGGACAGAGGGGAGAGAAACAGATAAAAACATAGGATATTTTTGGGAGGGCCTGGATCCTTATCCACTGGCCCCTCCTGTCTCTTCTAAAGGGCTATTTATAGGAATGTCAAGCAAAGACCTCCCCCTAGCTCAGCGAAGGGTAAACTGTTCCAATCACCTAGTAACCATGCACATGGTCAAGCAATCCTCTAGTGCAGTCCTGCTGGATAAAGCAAGCTCAGATCTCACTAGGAAACTTTTGTAGGGGTCTCTACATATCTTATTTCTAATATCCACATGGTTTAATAGAATCAAATGCCTATAATCAGGGTGCTTTTAAAAAAATGTTTATTAGGCATATGTGTTAGTTTCTTTTCTCATTGCTATACTGGAACACATACTGGACAAGAAGCAACTGAAGGAAGAATAGGCTCAGTAGACTTACAGTTCAAGGGCAGAATAAAGTCAGGAACATGAAGCGGACAAGAAATAGGTTAAGCTCTAAAACTTCAACTATCTCCTCTAGTAACTCACTTCCTCCAGCACCCCACCTTTAAATGTTTCCACATCCTACCAAAATAGTGCCACCATCTGCGTATCAAGTGCTTAAACACAGAAGTCTCTGTAGATCATTTCGCATTCAAATCACAACAGTGTAAGTTCAAAATGAACAATTTAACAGATGGGCAGCTCACTATTACCTCTTTGCAGAAAGCTCAGTGGGTTCATGCATCATCACCACCCCTCCTCTCTGCCCCAGATTTATACAGGTGAGACTGGATCCAGTTGTTATTGTTGTTTCTGGTCAGGGTTGACTACACATGGTCTCATGGCTTTTCTATACCAGTAGTCTTAAGTTCTATTTCATAAGAGAGTTGTAACTGAAACACAATAGCTCACTCTATTTCCACTGTTTGGTTGTTCTACAGTAGCCTTGCCTACACCTATAATTCTGTCTCAAGAGCAGGGCCACACTCTGATGGATTCCCTTTATCAAGAGATTTTCATCAGATGGGGATTACTAACCTATTTTCTGATCAAGGACATGATGTTCTGTCTCAGTTATTTGTTTGCTCATTTCTCTTATGATTCTACCAAAAGAGAAAGTAACTAGACATTCTTGGTTCAATGGCTTCATGATGAACAGATAGATGGGATTATAAAGTCCCACCACCTTGAGACAGAACACAGGCATCAAGGTAAAAATTTAATAAATGGGATCTCATGAAACTGAAAAGCTTCTGTAAGGCAAAGGACACCATCATGCAGACAAAGTGGCAGCCTAGAGAATGGAAAAGATTTTTACCAACTCCATATCTGATAGATGCTAATATCCAAACTATATAAATAACTTTAAAAAACTAGATATCAGAAAAAAAGTAACTCAATTAAAATATGTGATACAAATCTAAACAGAAATTCTCAAAGGAGGAAACACAAATGGCTGAGAAACACCATTGTTAAATGTTTAACATTCTTAGCTAGCCATCAGGGAAATGCAAATCAAAACTAATTTAAGACTTCATCTTACACACATTTAATGTGTGTAAGAATGGTTGAGAATGGCTAAGATCAATAAAACAAGTGATAACTCAGGCAGGTAAAGGTGACTTAAGGAGAACACTCATCATTGCTGGTGGGAGTGCAATGTGGGAGAGCCACTGTGGAAAGCAGTGTGGTGGTTCCTCAGGAAGACAGGAACAAACGTACCTCAAGATTAAGTTATCCACTCCTGGGCATATACCTAAAGGATGCTCCATCCTACCATAGACACGCTTGCTTAACCATGTTCATTTCTACTTTATTCATAACAGCCAAAAATTGGAAACAACATAGATGTGGTACAACTACAAAATATAGCCATTTAAAGAAGTGAAATCATTAAATTCACAGGTCAACGGATAAAACTGGAAAAAAAATCTTCCTGAGTAAGGTATCCCAGGATACAAGAAAGACAAATATGGTATGTACTAGATTATATTTGGCTATTAGCTGTTAAGTCAATGATAGCCAAGTGTATTGGCTGCATTTCTGTGTCAACTTGACATAAGCTAGAGTCATCAGAGGAAGAAGCCTCAGCTGAGGAAATGCCTCCTTGAGATCCAGCTATAAGGCATTTTCTCATTTAGTGATCAATGAGGGAGGGCCCAGCCCATGGTGGGTGGTACCATCCCTTGGATGTTGGTCCTGGGTTCTATAAGAAGATGGGCTGAGCAAGCCATGGAAAGCAAGTCAGTAAGTAGCACCCCTCCATGGCCTCTGCATCAGCTCCTGTCTCCAGGTTCCTGCCCTGTTTGAGTTCCTGTCCTGACTTCCTTCAATATGAACAGCAATATGAAAGTATAAGCCAAATAAACCCTTTCCTCCCCAACTTGCTTTTGGTCATGTTGTTTTCCTGCAGCAAAAGAAACCCTAACTAAGACACCAAGTTACAATCTGTAGAACCACAGAAGGTAGGTATAGACTGGAGGGGGGCAGATAGATCTCCCTAGGAAAAGGAAATAGAAGAGGTAGTTATGGATGGATGTGGGAGCTGTAAATGGAAGGATCAAGAGAGGAGACAAGATGGGACAAGGGAGGGAATATAAGGCAAGAGAGCTAAAATTAAGCACCATGTGAGGGGTAGTATGGAAACCTAATACAGTAGAAGCTTGTGTGTATGTGTGTGTGTGTGTGTGTGTGTGTGTGTGTGTGTGTGTGTATACCTGAAGGCAATCTAAATGAAATCACCGAATAATGGTGTCTGACACCAACCACCAACTCTTTGATCTGCAGTGGTGTCCTGCCTGCAAGATATGCTAGGGCAATGGTGGCACCAAAGCCTGTGGAGTAAACAACCAGTGTTTGAGTTGACTTAAGGCCCACTCCATGAGATGTAATCCATACCCAACACTGCTTGAGTGACCAAGAACCTGCAGTTAAATAGCCCCAAAACTACAGTTCTTAAAAATGCATACGAACAAAAAACAACAAACAAAAACCTTCTCTTCCAAAATTCCCTTCTTCCTGATCTTATGTCCTACACTGTCCAAGGAATGTGTGCTTACTCACTCACCATGTGGTTCATTCAGTCTTGAGGTATAAACTGCAAGGATACAATGTTTATGTCAAGTGTAAATTGATTTTTCTGTATTTTTCACTGATCCATCTAATAAAGCTCACAGGAACAATAAAAGTTTATTGCTTCTTTTACAAGGGAGCTAGATATTCCCTGATTTTTAAAAGGAAGCTCAGCTCTGTAAGATATTGAGTTCTCAACTTAAGCTCTGTGTATGACTTCCTCCCAGTATCCTTCCAGAGCACTGCTGACTTGTAGACTCAGGTGTTCTCCACATGCTGCTCTTTATTAGCCAGGATGCTACTAACATCATGATTGCAAACCTGAACCTACTCATGAAGTCTTCCCCCAGGATATTAAGCAAAGAGCAGCCAGAGGCAGTTACTTCTGTGCTCTGGAGCTTCATGACACATGAGGCTGTGTTATGTTTCATCAGCGATGGTAACAAAAACAGGCAAGTGCTATGAACAAAACTCCTTTGATAACCCTGTTTCATTTAGTAGTAAGATGGTGTGATAAGGCAGCACATTACTTTTATATTGCTCTTTTAAATTTATCAGTCAATAACAGCATACTACAATATCCTTGTATAACAGTTGCGTAGATCAGAATTCCTGAGTGGTCCTATCTAGTCCAAAGTTTACACTTTTACAAGCATTGCCATCTTGAATGGAGAGTCCAGAGTTTTACTTCCTTGCTCATTTGAGTTGCATCTTGAAGTTGTAAAGACAAGATCTCATTGCTTGCAGACTGTTGGTGAAAGACCGTTCCCAGACTCTTGGAACAACCTCCCACACATAGTTTATGGATCCCTTTCTCCAATTCAGTGAGTTAAGCTCCTCTGTAATCAAAGGCTTTCCTCGGTCCCACCTGGTCCCACATCCCCTTTTAAAATAATTATTCAGAGGCTTATAAATGTTTGGCCAGTACCTCAGGCTTATTACTAATTAGCTCTTACACTTAAATTAACCCATTTCTATTAATTTATGTGTCACTACATGGCCTGGGCTTACTGATTCTTTCACATCTTGCTTCTCAGGCAGCTCAAAGTGTCTGCCCTGACTCTGCCCTACTTCATCTCTGTCTTCAGTTTGAATATATCACTTAACCTTATTCTACCTCACCATTGTCCAGTGTTATTTATCAACCAATGAGAACAACATATATTCACAGCATACATAAAGACATCCCACACCACTCCTCCTTATTTCAGGTCTCTATTGGCTGTTCTTCCAACTCTTCCACTTTGCACAACTGATGTTAAGGGTCCATATGACTATATCAAGGCCACCCAGATAATCCAAGATAGCATTCCTGTTTAAAGTCAATGAACTAGCAGCTATGTTTCTACCTTGACATGTCATGTACCATAATCATAAGAGGAATTCCAAGAAGTAAGGTAGGAGTTAAATTTCCATGTAAATAGGACTCCACCTATATGGAAGCAGGTGAAAGAAATTCTAGAAATAGTTCTCCTGGATGTGGATTTCCAAATGTTGATCCATCATGTATTAAAACCCTGATTAGATGACATCAATGAAATCTCATGTACCGAATATGGCAAACATGTCACACTTGGTGTCTGTGCACTTCTCTCTGATTATGGCAAAGTGGACAGTGACTAACCTAGTCACAGATTTAGGAAATTCAGAGTGCCACAGAAAATGTGACTCATGTGTGTTTTCATACATAAAACACAAATGAGGCTCTCCCATGGTCCCCTAACTGTCATTGGTATATCTGTTCTAGCCTCCAGATGAAAATATACTTTCCCCAATGAAGTGATGCCCCATGGAAGTGTGCTCCAAAGGCATGCTGTGATGGTGGGGTCACAAGCTAACAAAAGCAGTCTTTCCCCAAATGGTCATCCAATACCAAGTAATCAGTTTTGAAATCATATATATATATGTAACAATAAATGGATTGAGTAGGCTATATTTATGTATGCAATTCAATAACAAAAAAAGATGCCAGGAATTCAAGAAGTAGCAAGAGGTATATATAAGAGAGAAGAAAGACAAGGGAGAAAATAATTGTCATATTCCTAGTTGGGTTTTTGTTTGTTTGTTTGTTTTGTTGTTGTTTGGTTGGTTGTTGTTGGGGTTTTGTTTCATCTTGAATTTTGTCAGCTTGACAGAGGCTAGGGTCATCTGAGAAGAGAACCTCAATTGAGAAAATGTCTCCACAAGATTGGCCTGTAGGCAAGGCAGTAAGGCATTTTCTTGATTGATGATTAATGTGAAAGGGTCCAGCTCACTGTGAGTGGTTTCACCCACAGGCAGGCAGTCCTAGGTTTTATAAGAAAGCAGACTGAGAAAGCCATAAGAAGCAATCCAGTAAGCAGTGTCCTTCTATAGCTTCTCCTTCAGCTCCTGCCTCCAGGTTCCTGGCTTGAGTTCCTATCTTGGGTGATAAATTACAAGCTGTAAGAGGAAATAAACTCTCTCTTCCCCAAGTTTCTTTTGATTGTGGCATTCTATCACAGCTGTAGAAATATGAAACATGATATAATTATTTTAATTTAAAAATAAAAAAGAGCCGGGCGGTGGTGGCGCACGCCTTTAATCCCAGCACTCGGGAGGCAGAGCCAGGCGGATCTCTGTGAGTTCGAGGCCAGCCTGGACTACCAAGTGAGTTCCAGGAAAGGCGCAAAGCTACACAGAGAAACCCTGTCTCCAAAAACAAAAAAAAATAAATAAATAAATAAAAAATAAATAAATAAAAATAAAAAAGAATAAGTTTTTAAAGTGGGCTTGAGGTTTATCTGAAAGTGGTAGCATGAAGGCAAGGTAACCAAAATTACAGATTGATCTTAAATAGAATGATTAGCTTTAGAGATTCTTGTTTTCTGTTGGTAGGAATACAAAATGGTATGGCTGGTGTGGTAAAGAGTGGAGAAGTTACTCAAAATATTCATCTAGATATCCAGCAATCCCATTTGTAGATATACATCCAAAAGAATAAAAGCAAGATCTTTAAAAATATTAAGAAATAACACCTATGCTCATTTCACTATTATTTATAATAAAAGTAATATAAAAACCCAATGTCAATTGACAGCTAATGGATAAGAAAATATGACATATGCATAAATGACAATGTTATTTAATTTTAATAAATTCGTGCCACATTTTGCAACATTGGTGAAGTATAATTCCACTTATATGAGGTATCCTAGGCAATCAAATGCATAAAGAGAATGTGAATCATAGTTGTCAGGGAGTGGGAGAAGTGAAATCGGGGGCTGTTGCTCAGGGAACACTATTTCACTTTTGCAAGATGATAAAGCCCTAGAGATCAGTTTCACAGGAATTTGAATGAATACATTTTATCCTATGAATCACACACTTGAAAACTGTTAAGATGGTACATTTTCTGTTTTTACCATAATATTTTAAAAGAGGAATACATTGCTTTTAATTTTGCAATCCGTTACATCAGTTTTTTTTTTTGGGGGGGGGTTTGTTGTTTTTTTTCTCAAAGCTCACTAAAATTGCTGCATAGCTTTCCAAAAGGATGAAAGATAGAATGTTCAGCAATCTAACATGCTTCTTTATGAATTGAAAGTTCAAGAATATAAGCTCAACAAATATTTTACCCAGCACAATATGCACTACTCTGAATGTCCACAGAACCCAATATGGATTTTTCTTATAAAAACACAAAATAAGAGCTTCCATGTAGGATGACAGTTAGCAACTGCCTCTGTGTGACCCAGAGAAGAAGAGTCAGTATTACAGAATAGATTCTTCTGAAAAGACAAAGAAAAAGCCGCAGTGACTCATGATAGCAGTGACAGAATACATGGAAAGTGCTAGAAACAGAGGAGTGACACACCAGACACAGGTGAGCCCAGCTGACACAGCTCTGTTGTGGAAGATCACTTCAACATGTCAAGATTGTCACACTTGTTTATCTTATGGAAGATCACTTCAACATGTGAAGATTGTCAAACTTGTTTATCTTGTGGAAGATCACTTCATCTATGTGAAGATTGTCACACTTGCTTATCTTGTGGAAGATTATTTCAACATGTGAAGATTGTCACACTTGTTTATCGTGTGGAACATTACTTAACTATGTAAAAATGTGTTACACTTGTTTATCTTGTGGAATATCACTTTAACTATGTAAAGATGTGTTATATTTGTTTATTTTGTGGAATATTTAACTATGTAAAGGTATGCTACATTTGTTTATGCTGCATTTGTTTAACTATGTAAAGGTGCATTGCATTTCTTTATGCTGCATTTGTTTAACTATGTAAAGATGTATTGCTGTTTTACTTTGCCTGCCTAAGGCACATGATTGGTTTAATAAAAAGCTGAATGGTCAATAGCTAGGTAGTGGAGTTTATAAGCAGGACTGTCAGGCTGAGAGAATAACTAGGCAGAGGAATCTAGGCTGGAGAGAACATGAAAGGAGAAAATGAGGGAGAAAGAGAGAGGGACACCAGGGTCCAGCCAGCCAGGAACCCACCAGCCAGCCAGGCAGCCACCAGCCAGCCAGATATGGAGAAGGATATACAGAATGAAAAAAAGGTAAAAAGCCCTATGGCAAAACATAGATGAAGAGAAACAGGTTAAATTAAATTATAAGAGCTACCAAGAAATGAAGCTAAGCTAAAGCCAAGCATCTATAACTAATAATAAGCCTCTGTGTCATGATTTGGGAGCCGGTTGGTGGCTCAAAAGAAAGTCTATTACACAGATCCTTGGTTTGGAGAGAGAGACACACACTTCATTCAAAAGTAAAGACTGCAGTCCTTGTTAAAGGAGACAAGCTTACCTACCTTACAAACATGTTTCATACTACTAAAGGCTCAAATTCCATCATGGGTTTTAGTGAGACACTGGATACAAGTTCCATTTTGTTATTCCATGTGACTTGGAGGGCAGTGGCCAGGTGCCATCTTGAGAGGAAACCTATTGTTTAAAACTGAGCTACCATGGAAGCCTGACAATAGGAAGTAAGTAAGGAACCCCCTGCCTACAGTCTCACAGTGAGAGACAACTCTAGGAGGTCATTATGGAGTGCATGCTAACAAGCTAAAAAAGCAGGCTGTAGGATACTCAGTTTACAATAAAGTGCATAAAGAAAGATAACCCTACCCACTGATGGAGCCACTGAAATGGCTCTAACCAACTAAAAATGAAGAAGGACATGGAAATTTATAGCTGTAAGTGTTTAAATGAAAAAAAAAAAAGCAGATTGGGGTGAAGTTAACGAAATGGAAATGAAGAAAACTAATATAAGAATCAATAAAACAAGTACTTGGTTTTTAAAAAAATAATGAACAAGATTGGCAAAATCTTATCCAAACTGAAAAAAGAGAGATAAGACACAAATTAATAAAATTAGTGATGAAAAGGGAGACATTACAACACATACCAATGAAAATCATTAGACAAAAGGAAAAGTTTACACTGGTGGAAGTGTAAACCAGTTCAGCCACTGTCAAAATCAGTACAGATGCACCTCAGAAGCTAAAAATAGATCTATCATATGATCAAGTTCTTCTATTCCATGAGACCTAGAAGATTCCATTCAACGTATCTCAGACATATTTGTACATCGATGTTTATAGCATCATTCACAAATCTGAACTACAGAGCCAATCTGGGTGTTCAACAGCAAAGAAATGGTTAAAGAAAATGTGGCATATACACAAGGAAATATGTTTGTAGCAATAATAACAATGAAGTTATGCCATTTGCAAGCAAATATGTCCATCTGGAGATGATCATCCTAAGCTGCTTAAGTCAGCTTCAGAAAGAAAGATATCATGAGTTTTCTTTCACTATAGATCATATATATATATATATATATATACATATATATATATATATATATATGTGTGTGTGTGTGTGTGTGTGTGTGTGTGTGTAAAATCATATATGCATATACGATGAGAAAGTAAAGTAAAATTATCTAGGGGAGCAGAGATAACTAACAAGGGGAGGTGAGAGCTACTGGAGGGTATGAGTTTGTTGACATAGCTCAGAGTACATTAGACCCTTACATGAAATTTTTTTTATCAAATCCAGTGCCATGTATACTAGTTAAATTATGCATAATTAATAAGAATTATTTTTAAAACATTATATCAATTAGTGTTGTGGATATCATTCTGTATAAATAAAACACTGATTGGCCAATGGCCAGGCAGGAAGTATAGGTGGGAAAAGGAGAGAAGAGAATTCTGGGAAGTGGAAGGCTGAGTCAGAGAGACACTGCCAGCCACCACCATGACAAGCAGCATGTGAAGATGGCGGTAAGCCACGAGCCACGTGGCAAGGTATAGATTTATAGAAATGGATTAGTTTAAGATATAAGAACAGTTAGCAAGAAGCCTGGCATGGCCATACAGTTTGTAAGCAATATAAGTCTCTGTGTTTACTTGGTCAGGTCTGAGCGGCTGCAGGACTGGCGGGTGACAGAGATTTGTCCTGACTGTGGGCCAGGCAGGAAAACTCTAGCTACAAATTAGTGGAGTAATTTGAGGACCTTGAAATAAACCAACATAGGTACAGTCACCTAATTTTAACAAAGCTGTCAAAAGCAAGCATTGCAGAAAGGACAGCCTCTCCAACAAAGGGCACTGGAGAACTAGACATTCACATACAGAAGAACAGATTAAGATGTGTCACCCTGCATAATTCAATGCAGAATGTATCAAAGACACCAATGCAAGACTGACAGTGAAGCTGCTAAAGAAAAACATAGGCACAATACTTCATATAAGAGATTTCCTGTAAAGGACTCCAATAGCGCAGGAAATATTCCTGAGAAGCCACAAATGGGATTTCACAAAACTAAAATCTCTGTACAGTAACTGCAATAATCAGCAGAGTGATGAAACAACTGAGAGAATGAGAGGAAATCTTTGACAGTTGTATGTGAGATATAGGATTAGTATCTAGAATATATAAAGAACTACAAAATCTAAACACACAAACAAAATTGTCACTACATGGGCTGATGAGTAGAATAGACAGTCATCAAAAGAAATGACCTGTAAATATTTGAAACAGTGTCCAACACCCTTAGCAATGGGGATTTGCAAATTTAAGAGTGCACTGAGATTCCATCTCACTCCAACTAAAATGACCATCATCAAGAGAACAGCGGACAGCAAGTACTGGTGAGGATGTGGAGGAAGGACACTTTACCCTGCTGATGGGAATTTAACCTGGTAGAGACTCGATGAAAATCCGTGTGGAGATTTCTGAAAAAGCTAAAAACAGTACTACCATATAACTTAGCTGTATACCACTCCTTGGGAGACCACCAAAAGGCTTTATGTTCTACCATAAAAATACTTGCACATTAATTTTTATCATTGCATTGTTGACAACAGCAAAGAAATGGAACCATCTTAGATGCTCAATAAAGAAAATGTGGCACACATACTTAGTGGAATTTGTGTCCGTCCTAAAGAAAAATTAAATCATGATATTTTCAGGAAAATATATGAAACTGCAGGTCATCTTGTTAAACAAAATAAGTCATACTCAAAATGCAGAGAACACATTTCCTTTGTATGCAAAATCTGGTGTGCAGGTGTGAGTCATGAACTGAAAAAGAGATATATCTTCAGAAAGATGCATGAGATGATAAAAGGTGGGAAAGGAAGAAAGGAGACATACTACATGGAAGCTAGACAGAGGCAAGAGGAATTGGACCAACAAGGGAAGGCGAGGAGAATGGGCAGAGTGATGTGATAGCAGAATAAATAAGAGTAATATATCATGATATGCATACATGAAAATGCCATAAAAAATCCATTGTTTATATGCTTACTTTTAAAAAATGGACAGAATAAGCGTATTAATGATTGAGTTGTTCAAGAAAATAAATAAGCCAAAGAAAGCAAAGTCATGTTCTTATGTACATGGGACTTGGAAGATTTAGCTAAAAAAAGCCTTTAGGAAGAAGTGGAGCCTCTTCTAGAGAAAATGCCTAATGTAAGTCCACAATGTCACAGTTGGGAACATTTATCTGAGAAGTGCAATGAAAATGTGAGGAGCTCCAGGGAAACATGAAGAGCTGTTAAAGAGGGATCCTGTAGTTCCTAGAAGAAGGTCCTTCATAAAATGAGATGAAGGAATACAAGAAGAATTTGAACAGTGACTGCACTACATGATCTGAAGGGGGTCCTTGGAGGCTGAGTGTGGAACACAAAAGAGAATGAAGAGAAAGCCATAAAAATAACTCCAGGAAAGTATACTAAGTCCAGCTCAAGGTTACACTTGACAGTATTAAGAGAGTAGAAGGAAAGGCATCCAGAGGGAAAGACTATGTGGATGAAGGTTGCAATAAAAGAGGGTGGCACAGAAGAGGCAGGTGAAGAAAGACACAGAGGATCAGGGCTAGGGTGGGAGGAAGAATGGAGAAACTCACTTGCAATCCTCCTTCCTAACTTGTCTTTGTTGGACATGACTGCTCCGTTACAGATTCAACAGTCTTCGCAGCCTATTAGGTCTGCCCTATTCAAAGCTCTCAGGAGTTCCTTGCTACCACAAGTTAAATGAAGCCCAGAGTTTCTCATTCATTCTCAGTTCTTCAAATTCAAATTAGAAAATGAAAGCATCATGAGTTCTAGGACAAAGAGGACACAAAACAAATGCCAGTGGTCATGCTGAGATTTCAGGCCTGAATGAGTTAAGAGTATTATTGGCAAGGACTAATCTAAAAGTTAGAATAACATGTAGCTTTCTTCTTGTTCACAGGAGAGTCTAGGCTACAATTTAAGGCAGATATAAAAGATCTGCTGCAATCAGATGTCCTACTAATCCTCCATGAATAGTAGGAGATGAAGGATTCATGAATCAGGTTAAAGAACCAATATCAAGAAGCTTTAGATAAAAGAAAGCAGGAGAGTCCCCTTAGTGATGCACCCCATGTGCTCTCACCTGTGCACACCCCAGGGACTACATAGATGCTGTGGCAGGTGATCAGGAGGCATGGACACTTGTCCAGAGCCAGTGGAGATCTAAGCAGGCAGTTATTTGCTTGATCATGTGAAACAGGCACAATAAAGGGGAGTACACCAAGTCTAGCATTTATTTTTCATATTTTTTCTTTAATTGAAAATAGATTCTTTTCTCATGCAATATATCCTAATTATAGATTCTTTGTTGTAGAATGTTATTTTAAGATGTGTTACATTTGTTTACACTGTGGAACCCTTGCTTTAATGATGCAAATATTTGTTGAATTTTTTTATGTTGCATTTGTTTAGCTCTGTGAAGCTGTGATACTTTGCCTGTCTAAAACACCCGATGATCTAATAAAGAGCTAAATGCAAATAGTGAGACAGGAGAAAGGATTGTGGGGCTGGCAGGCAGAGAGAATAAATAAAAGTAGAAATCTTGGAGAAAAAGAAGAACCAAAGAGCAAGGAGAGGAGGATGCTAGGGGCCAGCCACCCAGCCACACAGCCAACCATGGAGTAAGAATGAAAGTAAGATATACAGAAGTAAGAAAAGGAAAAAGCCCAGAGGTAAAAGGTAGATGGGATAATTAATTTAATTAAGTTAAGGAAAGCTGACTAGAAAAAGCCAAGCTGAGACTCGGCCTTCATAAGTAATTATAAGCCTCCATGTGTGTGATTTATTTGGGAGCTGGGTGGCTGGACCCCAAAAGAGGAACAAAACAAACAACAATTCCCTCCTTCTCCTCAAAATTCTGCCCTACCTTCCAACCCTTCTGTACTTGCCCCCTTTCTGTCTCTCATTAGAAAAGAACAGGATTCTAAGAGATAACAACAAAACATGACAAAACAAAATATAATAATATTGAAGGTGGACACAGCAACCCAACAGGAGGAAAAGGGTCCCCAAAGCAGGCAAAAGAGTCAGAGACCCACTCATTCTCACAGTCAGGAGTCTCACAAAAATCCAAAGCGAATAGCTATAACACATATGCAGAAGACCTGGTGTAGACCCATGTAGGCCCAGTGCTGGCAGCTTCAGTCTCTGTGAACATATATGTACCTTGCTTGGCTGATTCAGAGATCCTTGTTCTCTTGGAGTCCTCCATCCCCTCTGGCTCTTACAATCTTCCTGCCTCTCTTCTGTGGGATTCTCTGAGCTCCAAGGAGAGGGATTAGATGGAGGACTCCACTTTAGTCTCTCTCTTTCCATGTAACATCTGGCTGTAGGTCTCTGCATCTGTTCATATCTGCTTCCACAGGTCTCTTTGATGATGACCGGATAAGGCACTGATCTATGAGTATAACAGAATGTTATTAGTAATCGTTTTATTCATTTTCTTTTTGTTTTGTTTCTGAGTAGTAGTGTTTGGTTTTACCCTAAGTCTCTGGGCTATCTACTCTCTGGTTCTTGGTCATGCAAGCACTGTTGAGTATAGGTTCCTTCTCATGGAGTGGGCCTTAGGTCAAATCGGACATTGGTTGGCTACTCCCACAGGTTTTGTGCCACCATTGCCCTAGCATATTTTGCAGTCCATACAGATCATAGGTCAAAGCTTTTATGGCTGGGTTGGTGTCCACGTTTCTCATTTGGTAGCCTGACAAGTACCTTCCCTTACCAAAGAAACTAGAACATGGGGGTAAAGATTCCAATTAGGCACCAGATCAACTTCTCCACCTTCAATGATTTATGTGGGTGTTGTCCTTGGCAATGGGGCCCTGCTATCAGTTTGTGGTGAGCAACTTTTTGTCATAGCAATAACCTGGATTGTTTGGGGATTTCCGTGGACCACTCTTGGCCAACAACTCAATTGAATGCAACCACGTCCCAAGGCAATGGAAGCCTTGCCTGGCTACAAGAGATGGCCAGTTGAGATTCTGTATCCCCCATCACTAGGAGTCCTCATTAGCATCACCTTCATATATTCCAGAAAGTTTCCACTGTGGTAGATTTCCACACCATCCATCAAATGCCCCCAATTCCAGCTATCTCTTTCTGCATCCTCTCCCTCAACCCTACTCTCTCCCATATACACCTGATTACCTCCCACTTCCATCTTCACCTGCCCTCAGTCTGCTCATAAAATCTGTTCTATTTCTTTTTTCCTGGGAGACCCTGCCCCGTCTCCCCAGACACTTGCTCTTTATCTAATCTCTCTGAGTCTACAGACTGAGCCTTGGCTATCATTTACTTAATGGCTAATATCCATTATAAGTGTATTCACACCGTATTTGTCTTTCTCATTCAGGATGATTGTTTTCTAGTTCCATCCATCTGCCTGCAAATTTTATGATGTCCTTTTTTAACAGGTGAGTAATACTACATTATATAATTATATGACATTTTCTTTATCAATTCTTCAGTTGAGGGATAACTAGGTTGTTTCCAGTTTGGGGCTATTATGAATAAACCAGCAATGAACATGGCTAAGCAAGTGTCTTTGTAGTGGGATGGAGTATCCTTTGGGTATATGCCCAAGAGTGGTATAAATAGGTCTTGAGCTAGATCAATTACCAACTTTCTAAGGAACTGCCATATTGATTTCCACAGTGGATGTACAAGTTTGCACTACCACCAGCAATGGGGGAATGTACCCCTTTCTCCATATCCTCTCCAGCATTAGCTGTCACTTGTGTTATTGATCTTAGCCATTCTGACAGGTATAAGATAGAATCTCAAAGTAGTTTTGAATTGCATTTCCCTGATGGCTAAGGATGTTGAACTTTAAATGTTCTTTAAGTGTTTCTCAGCTATTTGGGTTTTCTCTATTGAGACTTCTCTGTTTAGATCTGTATGCCTTTTTCTTTTTATTTTTATTTATTCTTGTCTCATACAATACACCCTGATCACAGTTTCTTCTCCCTCTACTCCTCTCAGCCCCCCACCTCCCCTCTCCTCCAGATCCTTTGCTCCTCTGTTTCCCTTCAGAAAACAGCAGGCTGCCCAATGATATCAATTGATCTTGACATAACAAGATGCAATGAGACTAGAAACAAACCCTCATATCCATGTTGAACAAGGCAATCCAGTAGAAGGTAAAGGGTCCCCAGAACAGACAAAGGAGCCAGAGACAGCCCCTGCTCCCACTATTAGGAGTTCCACCAAGTTAAACAAGAACACCAAGCTAAACAACCATAGCATATATTCAGAAGACCTAACACAGAACCATGCAGGTTCTGTGTTTGCTGCTTCAGCCCCTGTGAGCCCTGCTTAGTTGATTCTGTGGGCCATATTCTCCTGATTTCCTTAACCCCTGTGGGGGCCCACAGAGGCTCCCTGGTAAGGTCTTACTTAATGTCAGAAAACCTGAGCTTGCTTTAACCTGCAGGGCTGCATAGAGGAGGGATTTGGCCACAGGTGTGGTTACCAGGTGTTTTGAAGGGTCTACAAAAATATGGTCTTGGTTGTATGTTGTGCTTTGATCTTGAAATGAGGAGGTCTTTTGCCCCTCCCTTTGCTAGTATATAAAAAGCCCATTGGAAATAAACTTGAGGGGACTGGCTACTGACTCAGGGCCCTCCTGAAGCTATCTTGTGTCTCTGTCCTTCTCATTGTCTCCATCTATATTTCTATCTAATGCTTCCTCATTCCTCTCTCCTCCCTCCAAGAACCCTTTGATAGATCAGAACTGGTCTCCTACAGACTCCTCTAGTTCCTACAATCCTCCCTACCTTCTGCAGTGTTTTCCCAGCTCTGTGTGATGTTTGGCTGTGGGTCTTTTCATCTCCTCCCATCAGCTGCCAGTACTTTTTGGTTCTATCCTAAGTCTGTGGGCAGCTGAGCCTCTGGTTCCTAGCCATCCACACAATATCATGTGTGCACTGCTTCTCATGGTGTGGGCCTGAAGTTGGACCAGTCATTGTTTGTCCACTCTCACAAGCTCTGAGCCACCATTGCTCCAGCACATCTTTCATGTAGGTCAAAGATTTTGGGGCTGGGTTGGTGTCCCAGTCCCACCACTGGAAGCCTTTTCTGGTTACAGAAAATGGTTGGTTCAGGCTCCAGGTCCTCCATTACTAGAAGTCCTCACTAGAGATATTCTCATAGATACCAGAAAGTTTCCACTGCACTAGGTTTCCATATTGCCTTGAAAATACTCTAATTCCTGGTCCTCACACTTTATAAACCTTTCTACTTCTTGCCATCACTTCCTGGAATTAAAGGTGTATGTCACCATGCCTGGCTGTTTCCAGTGTGAATTTGAACTCACAGAGATCTGGACGGATCTCTGCCTCCAGAGTGCTAGGATTAAAGGTGTGTATGCCACCATTTTCTGGCCTCTATGTCTATCTAGTGGCTGTTCTGTCCTCTGACCCCAGATAAGTTTATTGGGATGCACAACATATTGAGGGACACAATATCACCACATATCCATGCAGCCCCTCATGATTCCTCATTGTTACTTATTCTGTCTGGATCTGTGGATTGTAGCATGATTATCTTTTGCTTAACAGCTACTGTCCACTTATGAGTATATGTCATGTTTGTCTTTATGGATCTGGGTTGCCTCACTCAAGATGTTTTTTTTATTTTTCTAGTTTCATCTATTTACCTGCAAATTTCATGATGTCTTCTTTTTTAAACAGTTGAGTAATATTCCACTGTATAATTTACATTTTCTTTATTCATTTTTTCAGTTAAGGGATATCTACATTGTTTCCAGTTTCTGAATATTATCAATAAAGCTGCTATGAATACAATTGAGCAAGTGTCTTTGTGGTAAGCTAGAGCCTCCTTTAGGTATATGCCCAAGAGTGGTATAGCTGGGTTTTGAAGTAGGTGGATTCTCAAGTTTCTGAGGAACCACCATGATGATTTCCATAGTGGATGTACAAGTTTGCACTCACAGCAGCAATAGAAGGGGGTTCCCTTTGCTCCTCATCCTTGCCACTATGAGCTGCCACTTGTGTTATTGATCTTAGCCATGTGACAGGTGTAAGATAGAATTTCAAAGTAGTTTTGGTTTGCATTTCCCTGATGGCTAAGGATGTTGAACATTTTAAAAGTGTTTCTCAGCCACTTGAGATTCCTCTGTTGAGAACTTTCTATTTAGATCTGTACTCCATCTTTAGTTGAATTATTTGTTTGGTTGATGTCTAGTTTCTTAAGTTCTTTATATATTTTGGATATTAGCCCTCTATCAGATGTGGAGTTGGTGAAAATCTTCCCATTCTATAGGCTGCTGTTTTATCCTATTGACAGTGTCCTTTTACTTACAGAAGCTTTTTAATTTTATAAGGTCTCACTTATTAAGTGTTGATCTTAGTGTCTGTGCTATTGGTGTTCTGTTTAGGAAGTGTCCTGTTCCAATGAGTTCAAGGCTATCTCCCATTTTCTTTTCTATCAGATTCAGTGTGTCTGGCTTTATGTTGAAGTCATTGATCCATTTAGACCTGAATTTTGGGCAGGGTGATAGATATGGATCTATTTGCATTCTTTTACATGCAGACATACAGTTTGACTGGCACCATTTGTTGAAGATACTGTCTTTTTTCCCCAGTATATGTTTCTGGCTTTGTCAAAAATCAACTGTCTGTAGATGTGTGGAATTATTTCTGGGTCTTCAATTTGGCTCCACTGAACAACATGTTTGTTTTTATAAAAATGTCATGCTGTTTTATTACTGTAGCCCTGTATTACAATTTGAGATTGAGGATGGTGATATCTCCACAGTTCATTTACCATTTAGAAGGGATTTAACTATCTTGAGGATTTTATTGTTCCACATTGGCATAGTCCAGCCACAGCCAGGGTTTAGGTCCTGAGACAGAGAAGGGGTGCCACTGTGAAGAAATGAATTGTCTGACCACCTAATGAGTTTCACACAAGTGACCACCCCTGAGTAGCTTCAGTTGTATTTATTTATACAGCGAAACCATGTTTCATACTAACAAACAAGTTTTTCCCATCCTCCAACATTAACTCTGTCAAAAACAAACATGTCAAATATGTTTTCTTCCAACATTTATATCAAAACATCTTAAAACCAAAAACAACTTATCATTTTTTGCTAGCTTGGCCAAATATTGAGCCAGGTACATCCTGTCTTTACAAAACTAAAAGGAGAATGACATAGTCACACATTTTTAAGAATAACAATCCTGCTCAAAATATATTTACAGAAATAGGGGTGATCTGCCTCCAATCTTGTCAGTACTGAATTGACAAACTTCCTAGGATCTGAAGTGACAGTTGGCGTTCCAAGACAAGAAAGCTGAGAAGGGTCATTTCCCAAAGAATTGTAGAGGAAGATATTTGAGAATAAAATGGAGTTTTCAATGCCCTGAAAACTGAGGGCTGTTGTGAAATGTGTTGCTTCCATGATTTTTTTCTCATTCTATTTGTCATTTGTGTCTAGGAGGGCTACTGATTTTCATTATTATTATTTTTTTTTAGTTAATCTTGTATCAGCAAAGTAGCTACTTTGCTGAAAGTATTTATCAGCTATGTAGTTCCCTGGTGGGAATGTTATGGTCACTTACATACACTACCATATCATTTACAAAAACCAATACTTTGGCTTCTTCCTTTCCAATTTGTATCCTCTTGATCTCTCTTATTTATCTTATTACTTAGCTAGAACTTTAAGAACTATGTTGAATAGATATGGAAAGAATACACAACCTTGTTCTGTTCATGATTTTTGTGGAATTGCCTTGGGGTTCTCTCTGTTTAATTTGATGTTGGTTATTGGCTTGCTGTAAATTGCCTTTATTATGTTTTGGTTTGTCTTTTGCATTCATATGTCTAGAGGACTATTATAATGAAGGGGCATTGGATTTGTCTAAGGCCTTTTCTGTATCTAGTGAGGTGATCATTAGAGGCAGGTGGGAAATCCAAGTAGATATACAAGGAGAAGAAAGGAAAGGAGGGAGAGATGCCAGCCGCCGCCCAAAAAGAAGCAAGATGCCAGCAGACTGGTAATACCATGGCCGTGTGACAACTTATACATTAATAGAAATGGGTTGAGTTAAGTTATAAAAGGTAGCTAGCAAGAGACCTGACCCATAGGACATACAGTTTGTAAATAATATAACCCTCTGTGTGTTTATTTGGGACTAAGTGGCTGCAGGAGTGGGTGGGAGATATTTGTCCTGACCATGGCATCAGGCAGGGCCTGAGAAAGCTACAGTAGATAATCTTTTTGATGTGTCCTTGGATTCTGTTTGTGAGTATTTTGTTGAATTTTTGCATCTATGTTCATAAAGGAAATTCATCTATAATTTTCTTTCTTTCGAGTCGTTATGTGGTATGGGTATCAGGGTGACTGTGGCTTCATAAAATGAATCTGCAATGTTCCTTCTGTTTTTGTTTTGTGGAATAATTTGAGAAGTGTAGCTGTTAACTCTTTGTTGAAAATCTGATAAAATTCTATGCTGAAACCATCTGGCCCTGATTTTTTTTTTTTTGGGTGGTGGGGGTTGGGAGACTTTTTATGACTGCTTCTATTTCTGTAGGGGTTATAGGTCTATTTAAATTGTTTATCTGGTCTTGATTAACTTTGGTAAGTGGTACTTATGAACAAAATTATCCATGTCTTTTAGATTTTCCACTGTGGTGGGATATAGGTTTTTAAAGTATGTGCTTAAGATTCTCTGGATTTACTCAGGATCTGTTGTTATGTTCCTTTTTTCATTTCTGATTATGTTGATCTGGACTTTCTCTCCCTGCCTTTTAGTTAGTTTGGATAAAGATTTGGCTATCTTGTTGGTTTTTCAAAGAACCAGCTCTTTTGTTTCATTGATTCTTTGTACTGTTCTCTTTGTTTCTATTTTATTAATTTCAGCCCTCAGTTTATTCATTTCTTGCCATCTACTCCCCTTGGGTGTGCTTACTTCTTTTTGTTCTACAGCTTTCAGGTGTGCTATTAACTTTATAGTATGAGATTTTTCCAATTTGTTTATGTAGGCACTTAGTGCTATGAACTTTCCTCTTAACACTGCTTTTCATTGTGTTCAGTAAGTTTGGATAAGTTGTACATTAATTTTCACTGAATTCTAGAAAGCCTTTCATTTTTTTTCTTTATTTCTGTCTTGACCCATTTTTCACTCAGTAGAAAACTGTTCAGTTTCCATGAGTTTGTAAGCTTTCTATTGTTAATATCCACCTTTAATCCATGGTGTTCTGGTAGGATTCAGGAAGCCATTTCAATTTTCTTGTATCTATTGAGACTTACTTTGTGTCCAAGAATGTGGTCAATTTTGGATAAAATCCCATGAGGTGGGAGTAGAAGGTATATTCTTCTGTGTTAGAGTGAAGTGTTCTGTAGATATCTGTTAGGTCCATTTGGTTTAACATCTGTTAGCTCTAGTATTTCTCTGTTCAGTTTTTCTCTGGCTGACCTATGTATTGGTGAGAATATGTTATTGAAGTCACCTACTGTTACTGGACCAATATGTGATTTAACCTGTAGTATTCTTTTTTACAAACTTGAGTGTCCTTGCATTAAATGTCACTTTGGCAGATTTTTTTTTGATTAGTATGTAGTGTCCTTCTCTATCTCTTTTGATTAGCTTTGGATTGAAGTATATTTTGTTAGATATTAAAATGGCTACATCAGCTTGTTTCTTAGGTCCATTTGCTTGGAATATCTTTTTCTAACTCTTTACCCTGAGGTAATGTCTATCCTGGATATTGAGGTATATTTATTGCATGTAGCAGAAGGTTGGATCCTGTTTTTAAATGCATTGTTTGTCTATATCTTTTTGTTGGTGAATTTAAACCATTGATATTGAGAGATATCAATAAATGATGATGGTTGATTCCTGTTATTTTGTTGTTGTTATTGGTGAGGGGTGGGTCGGTCAGTGGATGGTGGTGGTGGTGGTGGTGTGTGTGTGTGTGTGTGTGTGTGTGTGTGTGTGTGTGTGTACTTCCCTTCTTTTAGTTATTCTGGCATGAGATTATTTATTTCCTGTGTTTTCATGGGTGTAGTTAACCTCCTTAGATTGGAATTTTCCTTCTAGCACCTTCTGTAGGGCTGGATTTGTAGATATATATTGCTTAAATTTGACTTTATCATGGAATATCTTATTTTCCCCATCTATGGTTAACAGAATTTTCCCAAAGGCCTGCCCTGACAAGATTCTTCTCAGAGTCCTGGAGAAGACACTAAGTCTGGCATGGGTTATCTAAGGGAAAAGAATCTATGTACACCATGCTCTTATGTCCATTTACTTTATTTCTCTAGGGAAAAAAAATCTATCTACATAGCTTCAGTTCTATCCTGACATTCAGTTCCTGTCTAAGGAACCTACTTTTTCTGTCCCCTCATAGCCCTAGTAATAGGTAAGCCCTTATGCTTTGATTTCATCTTTGACCCCTGTTCCTTCATCCTCCATCTTTCCTTCCTCTTCTCTCCTGACCTGATTCACCTACAATCTATAAGAAACTTTTCCTTGCTCCTCATTCCTCAGCCTGAGTCATTCTGCCTTATCATTTACAGAAACTCTGCCTTTTTCTCTTCTCTCCAGCCATGCAGATCTGCCTACCATCTACAGAAATTCTCCTTTCTCTCTTCTCCTCTGGCCATGTGGCTCTGCCTTACCATCTACAGAAAACTCTCCTTATTCTCCCCACCTCTGGCTATATGTTCTCTGCCTACCATCTATGGAAATTCTCCTTGCTCTGTTCTCCTCTGGCCATGTGGCTGCCTACCCTCCTCTGGAATTCTATTCCAGTCTTTATTGTACCTGGTTATGAAAAAAGCCCTGTTGTCCTCAATCAACAGCTCTGCAATGCTACTAGGCCTGAAGGCAAGGAATGGTCTGAGCTTTATTTGCACAGGAAACAAAGCTATGCATCTACAGCCACCTATCTCCTAGGCCCTGCAGGGGTGTTAGTTACCTAGGGGATCAGCAGTAGGTCTGAGAAGCTAACTTTTTACCAATATGGCCTAGTAGTATATGTGCACAGAAGAATTTAATCGCAGAAGACAATTGATACAGTAAAAACTGAATAACACCAAATATTCCTTGATAAATAGTTTCCTCTAGAAAATGCCTTGAATTTTCTAGGTATAGCTTTAATATACAGCTGAATCTCTAAAATATATTCTTGCAGCCTTCTAGATATGGTGATTAAAATTTTTGCTGTGTATAGTAGTCTGAATTGGCATCTGTGGTCTCTTGGAGTCTGTAGGTCAGGTCCTTCTGGCTTTTAAAGTTTCCATTGAAAAGTCAGGTGTAATACTAATTGATGTGCATTTATATGCTCCTTAATCTTTTTCCCTTCCAGCTTTTAATATTCTTTGTTCTGTGTGTTTAGTGTTTTAATTATTATTTCCTAAGGGGATTTTATTTTCTGGTCCAGTCTATTTGATTTTCTCTATACTTCTTGTACCTTCATAGGCATGTCCTTCTTTAGGTAAGGACAATTTTTTTCTATAATTTTGTTGAAACCTTTTTCTGGGCCTTTGTGCTAGCATTCTTCTCCTTCCTCTTTACCTATGATTCTTATGTTTGGTCTTTTTACAGTATCCCAGATTTCCTGTGTGTTTTGTGTCAGACGTATTTTGTTGTTGTGGATTTAGCATTTTTTAAACCTTTATATCTGTTTCTTCTATCATGTCTTAAATGCCCAGATTCTCTTTTCCACCCCTTGTATTCTGTTTGTAAAGCTTGCTTCTATATTTCCTGTTTGAATTCCTAAATTTTTCATTTCCAGAATTCCCCCAGTTTGTGTTTTCTTTATTGCTTCTATTTCCATTTTCATGTCTTGAACAATTTTATTCATGTCTGTCAATTGTTTGTTTGTTTTTTGTTGGCATTCTTTAAGGGATTTCTGTTTCCTCCCTGGATTTTCAGAGAGTGTGATTTCTATGTGTTACTTGTTTCCCTGGCCTGCTCAGCTAGTGTGTTCACAGAGAATGCCTGCTGGTTTTGAAGGCTGGGATACTGAGATGTGTTGGGGGAAAGAAGGTTGGAGAAGGTCTTTGTGAACCACTGGGGATGGGGTCAAACAGGAAAGGGAGACCACAGCAGGTTTCTAGCTACAGAGCTGGGGATGACACTGAGGGGATTAGATCTCAATAATAGTAGGAGAAGTATGAGTCTGCCTTCAGCCTACTTGTTGCCCTGGGAGGAGGCACTTGGGTTATTAGGGGGCACCTGCAGAACTGAAGTCTGGGAGACAGCAACAAGTGAGGGGAGGGAGATTAGGAGGGTGCCGTTTATGGATCCACAGGAGGTGTGGGCAGGGGTTAGCAAAGCTGCAGATGGTGTTCTGTTGCAGTGCTAGGGAGGAGACTAGGGGATTTGGTCTAGGGGAACACAGAAGAGAAGGTCTGCTGGCAGCCTACCTGGTGTTCTGGCAGTTATAGCCTGTAATTAAATAGTGTGGGCCTACTAGGTATGGACATTTTGCATATAGTGACAAATGGGTGAAGGGAGGTTAGAAGGGGAGGGTCTGTGAGATGCACAGGAGATGTGTAAAGTCTCAAATTTATAACCATGTTCTTTCTGTGTATATATTTGGTTACTGATCTGATTTTTGAGTCTCCATTCACAAATAACCATGTGGGGCTAGGGGCACTGCTCAGTGCTAAACACCAGTGCCTGGAACTGAACTTCTTCAATATACATCTGTTTATTCAAGAAATAGTAAGGTAAGAGTCATGTATCAAGATATCCCTTCACTGACGTCACACTTTGCCATTATTAAATCTTTGGTACAGATGCTTTACCCATGATTATACAGCTTGTTTCCCTAGCTAAAGTCCACAGGAATCACTCTTGATTTTATATGCCATTAATACCATGGAAAAATGCAGTGTAAATAATTTTAGTTCTTACTCATTCTCTAAGTCTTGGAGGAGAGGCAAAATGTAACATGGTTCCTTGAGACTGCACTGTAGATACTCTCCTTGTTTGTGGTTTCCATCAAGAGCATAGCATCGTTCCTGAAGTACTCTGTCAGGGAGTCCTGAGAAGCAGAGTGCTGCTCATGAGGTCTCCTTTCTAAGCCAGGGTTACTATGCTGATAACGGGGACACAGTGCAGGGCTCAATTTCCAATAATTACACTTACCTGTTAGGTCTCTATTATAGTTAAGTATTTCTTTTTTATTTCATCTGTGTGTGTGTGTGTGTGTGTGTGTGTGTGTGCATGCATGCAGATACATGCTGTGCCACATAGGTGTGAAAGTCAGAGGACAACTTTCAAGAGTGAATTTCATAGCATCATGGAAGGGCTGAGATTGTAGATGAGCATCACCTTTTTCTTGTGCTTTTGCTTTTGCCTTTTTTTAAAAATGTGGGCTTCAAGGCTTGAACAGTCACCAGCCTTGTGTAGCAAATAGTCTTACCTGCTGAGCCAGCTCACCAGCCCCATAGCTAACTATTCATAATTTTTTTTCTTCGACTTTATTCACTAATAAAGTATGAGAGATCAAAGAAAGAACATTAAACATTTTTAAATTGCAAAGCAAAAGCATGGAAAATCTGTTGAAATGCTAAAGTGTCAAGTCATTGACGTACAAAGCGATGCTGACATATTAAAAACAGATAAAATTCAAGAAGTTTCTTGCACTGTATTATAACTTAAGATTTCTCAAGTTATTCATGTTTTAAATGTCAAACACATCAGGCAAATTCCCTTAAAACAAAGATAAATGCTGCTTTAACCCTGTAAGCCCCAGTTACATATTTACAGCATTCCCGAGCAAATGCCAACACTGCTTACCATCCTTTCATTTTAACTGAACTTTGTGAAGAAGTCAATGGTCTATTGCACTCACAAATAGCATGGTTGAATGTAGAAAAATCATGTCTATACTCAATATAACTTGTTTTCTTTTTCCTTTGACAGAGTCTCATACAGCTTAGACTAGCCTCAAGCTCAACTTCATTGGTGAGGATATCCCTGAGTTTCTGATTCTCCTGCTTCTACGTACCAAGTTCTGGGACTTCAGGCATGCACCAATTTATGTGATTCTAGGGACAGAGCCTAGGGCCTCATGCACAAAACAAAAACTGTACAGTTGATCTATGTAGCTTTCAATCTTGTTTTAGGGAACAAACAGACCAAAAATTCATGATAGTTGTCTTCCTAAGTAATAATTCTTAATTTTTATGACATGGCTACAAACCTAAAACAACAACAATAAAATAAATAAACAAAATGACATTATTATCAGAATCCCTACCTTCCCTTTTAAAGTGCCGTTGGTAGTCCCTGCCACAATAAATCTTGTGGGACCCTAGCTGCCCAGTACCTACCATAGTCTGTGCTGTCCTTGTAGCTGCCTTCTACTTTGTAAGACAAGACCTGGAACCCTTACCACTGTCCCTGGGGAAGTTCCCCATGATCCTTGACTGATAATGAGAATGAAGTCAGCCTGTACCACCTTAGCTGACAAGGTGTGTATCATGGCTCTACAGCTGTGTGCTGTAACTTTGTTCCCTTTCATACTACACTCACTTCTCTCTCCAGCTCATCTGCCTAAGAATTCAGTTCCCAGGGAAGATAAAGGTCTGAGCAAGGCATGATGTCGAGCTTATGCAGGCAAATAGTCCTCGGGGGAGGTTATGCAGTAAGCACAGGGATAAGGTAGAAACACCTATGCAAATACTTTCTTCAGTGTAAAATGTGTATTTAGTTAGAAATAAATAAAGAGATGGAAGAGAGAATCTCAGGCATTGAAGATATCGTAAAGAAAATAGATTCAATGATCAAAGAAAATGTTAAATCCAACAAATTCTGAACATAGAACATCCAGGCTCGAAAAACCAAAAAAAAAAAGAACATCCAGGAAATTTGGGACACCATGAAAAAACCAAGCCTAAGAATGATAGGGATAGTAGAAGAATTCCAGATCAAAAGCACAGAAAATATATTCAACAAAATCATAGAAGAAAACTTTCCCAACCTAAAAAAAGACATGCCTAAGAAGGTACAAGAAGCTTACAGAACATCAAATAGACTGGACCCCCCCCCAAAAAAAATGTCCCCTTGTCACATAATAATCAAAATACTAAAAATACAGAATAAAGAAAGAATATTAAGAGCTGCAAAGGAAAAAAAGCCTAGTAACATATAAAGGCAGACCTATTAGAATTACACCCAATTTCTCAATGGAAACTCTAAAAGCCAGAAGGTCCTAGACAGATGTTCTGTAGACACTAAAAGACCACAAATGCCTGTCCAGACTATTATACCCAGCAAAACTTTCAATCACCATTGAGGAGAAAACAAAATATTCCATGACAAAACCAGATTTGAACAATACCTGTCTACAAATCCAGCCCTACAGAAAGTTCTAGAAGGAAAACTCCAACCCAAGGAAGCTAGCTGCAGCCATTAAAACCACAGCCAATAGAGAACCTCACACCAGCAAATCCCAAAGAAGGAAAACACACACGCATTACAACTAACCACTAACAAAACCAAAAATAACAGAAATTAAAAATCACTGCTCATTAATATCTCTCAATATCAGTGGACTCAATTAGCCTATTAAAAAGACACAAGTTAACAGAATGGGTGTGAAAACAGCACGCATACTTCTGTTGCATACAAGAAACATACCTCAACCTCAAAGACAGACATTACTTCAGAGTAAAGGGTTGGGAAAAGATTTTCCAGTTAAATGGACCTAAGAAACAAGCTGGTATAGCTATCCTAATATCCAAAAAATAGGCTTCAAACTAAAATCAATTAAAAGAGATAGAGAGAACATTTCATATTCATCACAGGAAAAATCCATGAAGATGAAGTCTCAGTTCTGAACATCTATGCCCCAAATACAAGGGCACCCACATTTGCAGAAGAAACATTACTAAAGCTGAAATCACACATCCAACTCCACACACTAATAGTGGGAGACTTCAACATCAAACTCTCGCCACTGGACAGGTCTGCTAGACAGAAACTTAACAGATAAATAAGGGAACTAACAGATGTTATGACTCACATGGACTTAATAGACATCTATTGAACATTTCACCCAAACACAAAAGAATATACCTTCTTCTCAGCACCCCATGAAACCTTCTCTAAAATTGAACACATACTTGGCAAAAAGCAAACCTCAACAAATACAAAAAATTGAAATAAACCCCTGTATCTTATCAGATCACCATGACTTAAGGTTAGAATTCACCAACAACACAAATTGCAGAAAGCCTACAAACTCTTGAAATTGAACAACATTCAACTGAACCACCACTGGTGCAAGGAAGAAGTAAAGAAAGGAATTAAAGACTTCTAGAATTTAATGAAAATGAATGCACAACATACCCAAACTTATGGGACACTATGAAAGCAGTACTAAGAGGAAAGTTCATAGCACTAAGTGCCTACATAAAGGAATTGTAGAGGTCTCATGTTAGCAACTTAACAGCACCACTGAAAGCTCTAGAACAAAAAGAGACAAACTTACCCAGGAGGAGTAGATAACAGGAAATAATCAAATTGAAGTCTGAAATCAATAAAATGGAAACAAAGAGAACAATACAAAGAATGGATGAAACAAAGAGTTGGTTCTTTGAGGAAAACAAACCCTTATCCAAACTAACTAAAAGACAATGAGAGAATATCCAAATTAACAAAATCATAAATGAAAAGGGAAACATAACAACAGACAAGAAGAAAATTCAGAGAATTATCAGGTCATACTTCAAAAACCTGTGCTCCACAAAATTGGAAATTGTAAAAGAAATGGACAGTTTTCTGGATAAGTACCACATGCCAAAAT
Organism: Peromyscus eremicus; assembly: GCF_949786415.1. Classification (NCBI taxonomy): domain Eukaryota; kingdom Metazoa; phylum Chordata; class Mammalia; order Rodentia; family Cricetidae; genus Peromyscus; species Peromyscus eremicus. Next base: position 8,655,398 of record NC_081417.1, on the reverse strand, counting down.
TAAATCACAATCAGCTAAACAATTTAAATAGACCTATAAACTCTAAGGAAATAGAAGCAATCATCAAAAGTCTCCCAACCAAAAAAAAGCCCAGGACCAGATAGTTTCAACACAGAATTCTACCAGAATTTCAAAGAAGAGCTAATATCAATACTCCTCAAATTGTTCCACAAAATAGAAACAGGAGGAACATTGCCAAACTCTTTTTATGAGGCTACAGTTACTCTGACACTCAAACCATACAAAGATGCAACAAAGAAAGAGAATTACAGACCAATCTCCCTCATGAACATTGATGAAAAAATACTCAATAAAATACTGGCAAGCAGAATCCAAGAACCCATCAAAAAAAAATCACCCACCATGATCAAGTAGGCTTAATCCCAGAAATGCAAGGATGGTTCAACATATGAAAATGTGTCAATGTAATCTACCATATAAAAAAACTGAGAGAAAAAATCACATTATCATCTCATTAGATATTGAAAAAGCATTTGACAAAATCCAACATCTCTTCATGATAAAGGTCCTGCAGTGATTGGGGATACAAGGAACATACCTAAACATAATAAAGGTAATATACAGAAAGCCAACAACCAACATCAAACTAAAAGAAGAGAAACTCAAAGTGATTCCACTAAAATTAGGAAGAAGACAAGGTGGCCAGTCTCTCCATATCTATTCAATATAGTACTCAAAGTTCTAGCTAGAGCAATAAGACAACAAAAGGAGATCAAGGGGATAGAAATTGGAAAGGAAGAAACCAAACTTTTACTATTTGCAGATAATATGATAGTATACATAAGTGACCCCCAAATTCTACCAGGCAACTCCTACAGCTGATAAACCTTTAGTAATATGGCAGGATACAAGATTAACTAAAAAAAAATCAGTAGCCCTCTTATATACAAATGGTAAATGGGCTGAGAAATAATCAGAGAAACATTACCCTTTCAATAGCCACAAATAACATAAAATATCTTAGGGTAACTCTAACAAGTGAAAGACCTATATGACAGGAACTTTAAGTCTTTGATGAAAGAAATTGAAGAAGATATCAGAAAATTAAAAGATCTCCCATGCTGTTGGATAGGTAGGATCAACATATAAAAATGACAATTTTACCAAAACAATCTACAGATTCAATGCAATCCTCATCAAAATCCCAACACAATTCTTCACAGATCTCAAAAGAATAATACTCAACTTCATATGGAAAAACAAAAAAATCCAGGATAGCCAAAATAATCCTGTAGAATAAAGAAAATTCCGGAGTCATCACCATCTCTGACTTTAAGCTCTACTATAGAGCTATAGTAATAAAAAAACAGCTTGCTATTGGCATAAAAACCAACATGTGGATCAATGGAATTGAATTAAAGACCCTGAGATTAATCCACATAGTTATGTGGATTGTTATGTTTTTTGACAAAGAAGCCAAAACTGTACAATGAAAAAAAGAAAGCATCTTCAACAAACAGTGTTGGCATAAGTGGATGTCAACATGTAGAAGATTGCAAATAGATCCATATCTCTCTCATGCACAAAACTCAAGTTGAAGTGGATCAAAGACCTCAACATAAATCCAGTTACACTGAACCTGACAGAAGAGAAAGTCAGAAGTACCCTTGAATGCACTGGCATAAGAGACTACTTCCTAAATATAACACTAGTAGCACAAACACTGAGAGCAACAATTAATAAATGGGACCTCCTGAAACTAAGAAGTTTCTGTAAGGTAAAGGACATAGTCAATAAGACAAAACGGCAGCCTACAGAATGGGAAAAGATCTTCGCCAACCAACATCTGACAGAGGGTTGATCTCCAAAGTATATAAAGAACTCAAGAAACTAGACCTAAAATTACCAAATAATCCAATTTAAAAATGAAGTACAAATCTACACAGAGAATTCTGAACAGAAGAATCTCAAAAGGTGGAAAGATATTTAAGGAATTGCTCAATATTTTCAGCTATCAGGGAAATGCAAATCAAAATGACACTGAGATACCATCTTACACCTGTTAGAATGGCTTAGATCAAAAACACTGATGACAGCTTATGTTGGAGAGGATACAGAGTAAGGGGAACATTCCTTCACTGCTGGTGGGTGCGCAAACTTGTACAGCCACTCTGGAAATCAGTATGGCAGTTTTTCAGAAAATTGGGAATTAACCTACCTCAAAATCCAGCTACACCACTTTTGAGCATATACCCAGAAGAAACTCAATCATACTACAAGGACCCTTGCTCAACTATGTTAATAGCAGCATTATTCATAATAGCTAGAACCCAGAAAAGCCAGATAAAAAGGAGGACTCTAAGAGGGACACACATGGAGGGCCCCAGGAAGGGAAAAAATTTAAGATCTCCTGGGTAAACTGGGAGGGGGTGTAGAAGGAAGTGGGTGGGGGATGGAAACATGAGAGATCTAGAAGGCTGAGTTGGGGAAGGGACAGAGAAGGAGAGCAATACAAGAGATATCTTGATAGAAGGAGCTATTATGGGGTTAGAGAGAAACTTGGTGCTAGGGAAATTCCCAGGAAACCACAAGCATGACTCCAGCTAAGACTCCTGGCAACAGTGGAGAGGGTGCCTGAATTGGCCTTTCCCTGTCATCAGATTAGTGACTACCCTAATTGTCATCATAGAACCTACATCCAGTAACTGATGGAAGCAGATGCAGTAATACTCAGCCAAGCACTGGGCTGAGTTCCTGGAGATCAACTGAAGGCTAGGCTCTGCCTCAACTTGGTATGCCAGACTTTGTTGACTACCCAAGCAAGACCATATCTGCTCTAAGGAGTGGATGGGGGGGGGGGATGGGATGGGGAGAGGTGAGGGGCAGGAGAAGGGGAAGGAGGGAGAACTGGGGTTGGTATGTAAAATGAAAAAATAAATAAATAAATAAATAAATAAATGTTTCTATAAACAAATGAATTCTCCTTTCCCCATGTGTGACTTATGGTACTGTAGTCTCACTGATCCCATGTTACACCATGAGTGACAGTCAACCTATCATCCTTTGGTCACTCACATTGCTCTATGTGCATCATCAGAAACTTCTCATTGACTCTTAAATCCTTCCAATAAGCTTTCCTGTCCTTTTTCTTTGGATTGGAACACATTTTTACTTTCACCACACCAAGGAACTATGATTCCTTCCAATGACAGATTACAGAACAATGGTTTAATTGGCAGCTAGGAAAAAAAATTCTTCAGTGGAAGTAAGAAAAGACAGGGTTCCCACAATGATTTCTTCACAATGTGCAGTATACATTAAAAATGATCGGATTTGTGTGCAAGCAGAGCAGTGGCATCTGTTATGAAGACAGCAAAAGGAATACTAGAAAAAAGTGCAACAGACAGACAAGCCAGATATGGAAATTACTTGAAAAAGACATTTACTTTGGTGGGGGAGGTGTTTGAAGCAAGGTCATGATGTAGAGAACACACTAGCCTCAAACTTATGCTTGTCTAAGCTATCGCCTTCTGAATATAGAGATCATAGGTATTCCGCACCTCAGCTCATGCAAAGACTCAGTAATTGGATAAATATTTGGATAAATATTTGGATATATTTGGATAAAAACTGGATAAATATTTCAAACAGCCTATAGAAAAGGAGGTAGAAAATTTCAAGAGACCTTCAGAAATTTGAAACAAAACAGGAATTCTAGAACTGAAAAATATTGTCTAAAATGTTTAAAGAACCGTGAACCTGAGTTGGACCATAGCTGGATGGATTTTGACAAATCTTTCTGCTGCATTTGCTTCAGGCCTCAATGCTCTTCTGGGCTCTCCTCTGATGCTAATCTTTTTCTTTCCCCTCAGAGCTTATTATCATTCCAACTGGAGGCCTATTCCTTGCATAAGTGAAGCTTCCATTATTTTGAAATATATAAATAATGTAATATTTTGTTCTTTTTTTAGATATATATATTCTAAAGCTTTTTTAAAAAACTCAATGTCGTATGTATAGAATTTATCCATATTGGTATTTACAGTTTGTTACCTCTGGCACAGTAAATTATTTATTGAATAAATCACTACTTAGTTCTTTGTACCTTTGATGTATACCTAATGTACAGCAGTTAATATTAAAAATAAAGCTATCATAGGATGAAGCATGGTAATCCATGCCTATAATTTCAGCACTTGGGATTTGGAGGCAAGAGGATCAGTAGTTCAAGTATGTCAACTCTGGCTATAAAATGGGCTTGAGGATACCTGGAGTTCTATGAGACTCCATCTCAACTTATCAAGAATGAAATAATTACACTGCTACTGTAGACACCCTCTGTCAGTCTGCATGAGAACAGGTGAGAGACTCTAAGATACTCCATGTAATATATACCCAGAAAAATAGTTCCTTGATTTATGGTTTGAACTTTTGTATCAAATTTCCTGTAGTCAAGCTTTGTTCCATGTTGGTTGTATGGCTGTACCTATCTCCAGGATTAAATTCAATGTGTAAATGTTCATGTTCTGAGTATTTGCCAAAATGTGGCATTCTTCATCTTTGAACATATTACCAACACAATGCCTGATAGCACTTGTTTTAATTTGATATAAGGTGGTGGTTGGTAAGATTCTTACATGTTTAATACACCTCATTTCCATTTGGCCATTGTTTGGTCAGCTCCTCTGTGCATTTTCTGCTGGGTGATTTTATGTATAACCTCCATGTAAAAATTCTTCAAAAGTTTTCAGTCTTATAAGCCAGCATTATATGTTCTAAGCAACTATTCTATATTATAATCCTTCAAATATTTTCTGCTGTAATATTTAAGTCTAAATACATTTTGAAATGTTAGAGTGCTTCCTATCCATTGCCACCCTCAGGGCTATGTATACCTATCACTTTTCACAGTATCCTTGTGGTGACCTTTAGATTATCTTAAACACTCTTGGCTCTTCCTTTGTGAATTTTAGTATTAACTTTACAACTTCTACAAAAGAAACTCTATATGTATTTTCAAAATAGATTTGTGTTGAATTGACAAGCTAATCTTGGAAAATAGACACTTTTGTAACAGTCATATTTTAGCCATGAGCATGTTAGAACCCATCTTTTACTCAGATTTTTCTTCTCCTTTTTTTCTGTTATGACTTGACTTTCCCCCTCAGAGTGTTTGCAAACCCACTACGTGTTTTTGCTGCTATTGAGAATATGATCTTTTTTTATTATATTTTCTAATTTGTTGTTCCTTATGTAGAGTTATTGCTTTTTATGTGGTGTGTTAGGAATATTTCAGCTCTCGGAGCCTGTTTGACAGTAATTTGAAATGTAGTAAGTAAGTAAACAGGAGGTATGACTCAGTCTGATTCAGACTCAATGGACACATGAAGCAGATGTTATTGCATTTGCTTGGAAATTTGTATTCACAGCTTGAAAGTCTCTCTCTGCTGTCATTTTAAAAAGCCTTAAATGGAAAGTATTTTTGAATCACATAGGATTAAGCTAGATCCAAGCCACTGGCTTGACTGCCAAACTCCTTTCTTTTACTTCTTTTCAGATTCAGGAAGTTGTGTCTCTAGGCTAACATTTCCATGTGCATCTGTTCTTGGCCTTCACAGTGAACCCGAGTCAGCAACGGTGCTAGTGCTAGTGGACATCAAACTGAGCTAAGTTACGCACAGGCATGTGTGATCTGCATAAAGGGGGTCCTGGGGATACGTGACCCCGTGGCAAAGATCAACTCAAGTTTTGATTTCAGTTGTTTCATTATGAAGGGAATTGAGAACATCAACAGACATCCATTATCCCCTAGTTCTTGTATTTCTCTGAGACACACTGCCCTATTTCTAGACAAAAGGTAAATTTCTTAACAGTGCTTAAATAACCTGCAAACATAGCATGATTTGAATTCTGTTGTGGCTAATTCCAATGTCAGTGGTTTTTATTCTAAGTTAATTTATAGCCAATTACTTCCTCCCCTTTTAAAATATGTCTTTTTCACCATTAGATATAAAATGTAGAAGAAAAAATATACTGAGAAAATAATTGGAAGAAAACCACTTTGAAATAATAATTTAATTAGTCTGGAGAACTATATCTTGTTGGTTCATCCTTCCACCACATGTATGGCTTAACCCCATCACACCACCACTTCATTGTGTACATTAGCCTTGCCAAAAAGTTCTCAATCTCATATGTGAACCACACAGAATGTTACTGTCTGGTGTGTTAAAATCGGAATCAATTGAGTGAGGAAAAACCATCCCAATCCTGAGCACTGCTGCTGTCATCCTTTGCACAAGGCCATAATTCTTCCCAGGGGTCAAGGAACAAATAAGCCTCTGTTAAGTCAGGGTGAAAGTCTTGGGTAAAACATTTTGAGAACCTATAACAATAAAATAAAGACTGCTATCATCTTTAGTGATCTCTATGTGCTGGGCATTGTTCTAATGTTTTAACTCATTTTCGTTTAATCATCAGAAAAGTTCATAATGATGGCTGAAAAGAAATAAAAAAGGAAAGGACTTAAATCGTCCAGGATTTTGGCACCAGATGAATGAAAAAATAAAAAAGGAAAGGACATGACTACTTCTGTGTTTGGTGGAGGAGAAAGTTTATTGTAGATAAAGGAACATAATCAGAGGCAGAGACATATGGGAGCTGGGCCATGTGGAAGGGGTGAGAGGAGAGGACCCTGACCACAGGGGTAGCCTGGGCCAGACTGGCCAAGAGAGACTAGCATAGCAAAAATGGCTGGGTTCTATAAGGAAGGGTAGCTGGGGAAGGGAAGGGAAGCTCCTGGGCTGGGGGAGTTCAGGGTGGGGGACAGGGATGCCAGCCAGGAGTGTGATTAGCTTTCTCATCAGAATTTCACTGAACTGCCGGCCCCCAAATAATGACACAAAGATTCATTGTTGATTATGAAAGCTTGGCCTTTAGCTTAGACTTGTTCCCAACTAGCTCTTATAACTTAAAGTAATCAGTTTCTATTATTCTGTGTTCTACCATGTGACTTTTTACCTCTTCTCCTTTCTGTATGTCTGACTTCCTCAGTATCTTGCTGGCATCTCCTCACACACCTAGATTCATCCTGAGTTAATCTCACTGCCCAGAGGTCCCACCTATTTTTTCGCCAATATTTGGCCATTTTTCTCTTTATTAAACCAATCAGATGCCTTAGGAAGGTGAGGCAAAAACATAGACACATCTTCATGACATACTTCCTGCAACATAGGAGGACCCTGTAACAGGTAGGGACCCAGGGGTGTAGGGAGAACCTGCCAGCCAGCGTCCACTTTGATATGTTAAGTAGACACCTCACCCATTTGTCCTGGGTGCGAAACTTAACAATGGCTGACATATTGCACAGACACATGAGTCACATTTGTGCCTGGTGCAATTTGTTATCCTGTTTACACAGCCCTCAGAGGAGGCAGGGTAAGATTCCCCTTTTCAAAACAAGGGAAGCAAAGCAACAAGGGAATAACTAACTGCAGTAGATGGCCGGTAACTTGAAGGAATCTTTGATCCCAAGCTTGTACCAGAGCCACACACTCCTGCATGATGTCACCCATTTCTCTAACTCCATAGGCCAGGTTTCTAAACCTCCAGCTGACAGAGAAGAAGACACAAGTCCAGAGAGAGTGGCCTGCATCACACCCTATTGTGGACGTGCTGCAGTCTGAGTCTTATGGTGATGCAGCCAAGCCTGTGTTCCTGGCTGCTGGTGGGGGAAACATCTATTAGCCACTCTGTGTTCTAACTGGAGGTCGCCCTGCAGGGCCTTGTAGAGTCCACAGCTTGTCACACAAATAGAAAAATCTATTTTTTCAATAATGCACCACATATGGTTAAAGACCACCACGATCTGTGAGAATAAGAAGCCTGGCATGGGATGCATGATGGTGCTCTCCTCCTTCTGTTCAGAACAGATGGAGAGGGGAAGGTGATAGTGGAACACACAAAGCATGGAGGAATGCCGAGGCAAAGCCGGCACCTGTGGGTCTGGAAACACACTGACAGGGCAGCTGGCTAGTGCTTTTTCTGTTTCCTGTAATTTAACTTGCTATGTGCAAATGTGAGAGACATATTGATTTGTTGAAAGATAATTCAGCTGCCATAGCAAAAGGGAAGGAAATATCATTGTAGACATTTGTGAGTTCCACACATTATGCCAAGCTACCCTGAATTTATTGTCTTATTACAGTCCAATGATATAATTAAAAGCTACAGCTGGCACATGGTAATTATGCAGTATCCACCATGCTGCTTCTGGGCTTTAATATTTACTCATAATTTTCCCAACCAAATAAAACTTGTCATCTTAGACAGCTATATAGTAATTTTGGATTTTTTTCTATAAGTAGACTTATTACATTGCTGATGCCAACTGATATTTGAAGAAAGGATTCTCAAATCATTTTCACTTTATAGCTAAATATGAAACAAGCATGCAAATGGGTATAAATATTGCATATCCAAATCTATCAAGCCTTTTAAAGATAGCACAGCATTTTAAGTTCAAAAGATGTTTCAAAGAAATTCACATATTCTTCCTGAGGTCAAAATCAATGACTAAATTAGATGAGAGTTTTCTAGAATAAGTTGGGCAAAAGAGCGGTGCAGATAACAACTACTTAGAGATCAGCTCTTTAAAGAATACTTTTGGAGTGCAATGGTGGCATTTACAACTTGGAGATAACCAATAGATATGTATTTGGACTTTAAGCTGGATCAATAGGAAGGAATTCATGCCTGGTACTGTAAACTTTGCCAACAACTCATGTCCTCATGCTTGATGAGGCCATAAACCCTTGAGGAGAGTCTACTACAGCCACTTTCCTTAATCACTATAATTCTTAATTGCATTCTAAATACTAATTGTTATACCATAGATAAGTATAGCTCTTACTCTTCATCAAAGAAGCTGCCTTTTGCTGTAAACAGAGATCATTACCAAAGTCAAGACTGGTCAAAATGCAGAGGAAAATTGACCATGGATGCCCAGACCCAGTCAACACATCCACAATACAATTTCTATACCTAATGTTCAGGGAACATCAAGGAAAAGGGAGACAAAATATTTTAAGGGCCAGAGGACAATTACATCTGCTGCAAGATTGTGTTCTCTACATATGACAGGGAAGCTGCACCTATGAACATGACCTGAACAATGACAACACCAAGTTACATATCAATATGAATGGGGAAAATCTCAAAAGGCCCTGTCATAGTTAGGATTTTATTGCTGTGAAGAGATGCCATGACAATGACAGCTTTTATAAAGAAAAACATTGTATTGGAGCTAGTTTACAGGCTCAGAGGTTTAGTCCATTGTCCATCATGATGTGAAATATGGTGGTACATAGGCAGATATGGTGCTAGAGAAGAAGCTAAGAGTTCTATATCAATCAGCAAGAAGCAAGAAAAGAGAAAGATACTGGGCCTGGCTTGAGCATCTGAAATCTCAAAGCCCACCCTCACTTCTTCCAACAAGACCACAGTTCCTAGTAATGCCAGTCCCTAAAGGCTATGGGGGGCCATTTTCATTCACACCAACACAGGGCCCAACCTTAGATGATGAGCTACATGAAATTAATGATTGCTGAGAGTAAGAATGAGTCTTCCTTAGAGAAGGACCCTTTCATTAGTTATTCAATACCAAATGGTCAGCCCTAAAAACACATATATACAAGCAACATTAAACAGATACAGCAGGTTGTACTTATACATGTATATATAAATTTAATAATTAAAGAAAAGGAGAAAAAAGAGAGAATGAGGAGGAAGGATGGATCTGAGAGGACTAGAAGAGTGGGACAGAGGGTAAAAATTACATTGTATGACATGCTCAAGGAATTAATAAAAAATGACTATACTAAAAGTGACCCTCTCAGCATACAAATAAAATTGAATCATGTGTCCTGACATCTTGTGCTCATATCACACTGGAAGCAGCACTCATTAGGTCCACGGCATTAGCATACTTCTGTGTGCCTCAGCACTCAGGGCACAACAGTGTGGCTGTCGCTCCTTGTTTCACCAACCATCAGCTCATATTCTACTGAGTCAGACAGCAGGAAGATACTTTTTCTTTGCTTCATTTATCTAGATTTGATTCACATGCTTCATAAGGATTTTGATTTTGAAAAGTAGTTAGTGAAGGTCTGATAAGCACTGATTTACTTCAGAGAGGAGGATGGGCATCGAAGACACTCCATATGGAGTTTATCTTCGCCTTGGCAAAAATAGCCATTTGGGCAAGAGACTGTTCTTGCCTGGACTGCTTGATCAACTGGACATGTAGGACCCATAGAAAGATGACCACTGAACTTTGCTTGACAAAATGGTCCTTCAGGTTCCTGCTTCCCAGAGGAAACTGCCAGACATTCTACAGGACACTGAAAAAAAAAAATGACCGAGAGACTCTAGCCCTGTGGGCTGAAGACAGATGCCCCAATTTTACAAAGGAACATTAGATGACTGTCCAGGCTGCCAGATGTCTCTATCTACCCTGCAAGACTCCTGAAAGTTGCTTGCACCCTTCTCCCATTTCTCAGGTAATATTGTATCCTTCTGAGGTCTTTGATGTGGTTGAAGACTAGATAGTTATAATTTCCTCAGTTATGATAAAAGATGGGTTAAATATAAAACCTTAGACTCACAAATAAAAGATAGATAGGATATCTTCTTTAATATTGTAACTGTAATTCTTGCTTGATAATTGTTTTGTTATATGTAATTTTACTATGTTAAAGTTAAAAACTTCCTTAAAAAAAAAGAAAAGGGGAAGTGCTGTGGATATTGCTCTGTATAAATAAAACACTGATTGGCCAGTAGCTAGGCAGGAAGTATAGGTGGGACAAGCAGAGAAGAGAATTGTGGGAAGTGGAAGGCTGAGGTGGGGAGAGACCAGCCAGCTGCCACAATGACAAGCAAGATGTAAGATACCAGTAAGCCATGAGCCACGTGGCAACTTATAGATTAATAGAAATGGGTTAATTTAAGATAGAAGAAGTAGATAACAAGAAGCCTGCCACGGCCATACAGTTTATAAGTAATATAAGTGTCTGTGTGTTTATTTTGTAAATGGGCTGTCAGATTGCCGGGGCTTGGTGGAACCTGGAGAGAAAACTCTCCAGCTACATTGACTGACCTACCTAATATTGGAGTGCTAAAGTCTGCCTTAAAATCTGTCATGGCCCACAACCCCACCCCACTCCCACCCCACCCCATGTTTCCTATCCTCACTGCAGACTGACAGTGTGTCCCAGCATGATCAGTTTAGAATGGACCCTGTGCTTCTGGAGACAGGATGACCTCTCCTACTTGAACTCCCAAGACAAAGTAAGCAGAGTGTACAGAACAATCAGTTCCAAACATTAAGGAATAGCCACAAGTGGCAGGTGCTGGTGGTAAAGAACAGAGTGGCCCTGGGAGTGCTTGGTGCTTTCTGTAATGGAAGCTAATGACCACAAGTGTCAGAGCAGGAGCTGTGCCTTTGAATTACCTCCTGACACCTCAGTAGTTGCCTGTTCTAGCAGTGGGCACCAGCTCTGTTCAGTTTTCGGTCACATGCCAAATGACAAACAAGTGTAGTATTTGGTGGGAGAAATGCTCACTTTTGAGGTGAGCCTTGTTGTCCTTTCTCCATATGAATTTTGTGGCAATACTTTATAGTTCCTGTGTCTATTGTTTTTGTTTTGTTGTTGTTGTTTTTTAGCTGAACAAGTAAAACTGGAAAACTTAATGCCTCCTCCAGAATTACAACAAATAAAACCTTGTCTTCTGCTGAGCCAACAGAGAAGGAGGAGAAGAAGGAGAGAGAGAGAGAAAGAGAGAGAGAGAGAGAGAGAGAGAGAGAGAGAGAGAGAGAGAGAGAGAGAGAGAAAGAAAGAAAAAGAAAGAAAGAAAGAAAGAAAGAAAGAAAGAAAGAAAGAAAGAAAGAAAGAAAGAAAGAAAGAAAGAAAAAACCTTTGGTTTGTTAGTGCTGGGAATTGAACCCAGGGACTGTATATGATAGACAAGTACTCTGCTGTGAGCTATGCCTACCCTGCAGATTTGTTTTGATGCATTCTCCTCTCACAAGACACTAAATTTCTGGAAGTCAGGACTCTGCCTCACCTCCATCTTTCCAGAGGTCAAGAACAGTACATAGGACATAGTGCATGCTTATTAAATCTTTACTCAATGAATGAATGAGTTAATAAATGAAATGAGCATGACGTGTCAAATGTTATTAAATGTTATTTTACTAGATTAAAAAAATTGTTATGTGCTACAAAGGACACACTCAGGCAACAAAAAAAATTTCTTTGAAGGGATATTCTGAAAAAGTCCAGAATAGAAAATATAAAATGTTTATTAATGCACGTTGCATCTGTGGTTCGTTCACTGTCTTCACCTGTTTGCTTATATGCACTACATATTATAGTCCAGTCATTTGTCAGTTGATTCAGTAAGGTTTCAGTAATGACTTAAAAGCCAGCCGTGGCTTCTGTCTGTGTCTGGAACTTCCTCAGGCTGTGCCTTTGCTGAATTTCTGCCATGTCCTTTGCTTTTCTGTGGACTACGCCTGTTCTTATTTGCATGTACTCTTCCATTTTTATATTTAAACAATTGGCAAAGAGCTCTGAAGAGTCAAGTGAAAATTCCTGACTCTGCATAAGTGAGTTTGTTGCTCCCAAGAGAGGTCTTTACCTCTCCACAGTGTGCTGAAAATAACAGCCACATGCTGTGGTCTTTTCCTCACTCGCTCTCCACTGAAAACTTGCTCTGCTTGGATGGTATCCTAGTTAGGGATTCTACTGCTGAGACCAAACACCATGACCAAAGCCATGCGGGGAAGCAAGGGTTTATTTGCCTTATGTCGATGCTTATAACTATGGTTCATCATCAAAGGAAGTCAGGACAGGAACTCAAACAGGGTGGGAACCTGGAGCCAGGAGCTGATGCAGAGGCCATGGAAAGGTGCTGCTTCCTAGCTTGTTCCTCATGGCTTTCTAAGCTGCTTTCTTATAGAAACTGGGACCACCAGTTCAAGCATGGTAGCCCTCCTAACAGGCAGGACCCTCCCCCACCAATCACTAAGAAAATGTCCTATAGGTTTTCTACAGCCCAATCATATGGAGGCATTTTTTCAACTGAAACCCCCTCCTCTCTGGTGACTCTAGTTTGTGTCAAGTTGACATCAAACTAGCTAGTACAACTGACCCTTGTAAGCTAAAACACAAATACACCACTTTTTCAATTAGAAGCTTTCCTTTCTCATTTATCCCCAAGATGGCATGTTAATATTAATATCACAATATGAAACATAAATTACTTTAAAAGTCCCATAGTCCTTACAAATTTAAACACATTAAAACTCCAGTCTGTTTAAAATATCCAATCTCTCCAAAAATCCAAAATCTCTTCAAAGTTCAAAGTCTTTCAACTGTGTGCACCTGTAAAAACCAAAATTAAATGAAATATTTTTGCATTTCAAGAGGGAAGTGAAGGGACTGTGGCTCTGGCAGGCCTTGCCCTTCTCCCCAATTCCCTCTGCCTCACTAAACACCATTAGATTACATCCCTAAAAACTGGCCACCAAGGTCCATTCCCTTATTTGCTGACTTCTTCCTCCTGCGGCTGAAAACCAAGGTCCAATAATCAAAAGCCTCCTTTGCTTCTCCTAATTAACATGCCCAGTTCAAATTAAACACCTCATCCTAACGTGAGCTTTCCCGCTTTACCTTCTAAACTGTCATTTTCCTATGTGCCATGTCTGTTTCCTCTCTATACAGAGGCAGTCCTTTGTGCCTCTGGAACAAATACCCCTGCCCCCTTTCCCATGTTCCCTTGTTCTGCTTCTTCCTAATCCTCTAGCTCCTGTCTTTGTCTCTTATTCCCTGCCATTTGTCCCTCTGGGGCAAATAAATCTCCTTTGTGCTGAGAACTTGGTCTTGGGGTCCTAAGCAGATATTTTTCCTTTCAGGAAGAACCAGGGCTCAGTCACAATCTGAACAAAGCAAAACCAGACTCCAACAGTATAAATAACTTAGTGTACAATGTCTGGGATTCATTTACAATCTTCCGGGCTCTTCCAAAAGCCTTGGGTCACTTTTCTGGCTCCACCCTCTGCAGCACACATAGCTTGTCTTCTAAGCTCCAGCTGGCTCCACTCCATGGCTGCTGTTATTCTAGGTGATCTTTCCATGGTGCAGGCATCTGCAGGATGCTGGAGTCTTCTGCTATGACTGGGCTGAACTTTTGCCAATAGCCTCTCCTAGGCTTTCTTTATGAGGCCAAACCTCGACTTTGCTGCATGTCCTCTTCAGTCCTAGATCTTCAGTTGCTACTGAGGCTGCATTTTCACCTGCTCAGCTGTTCTCTATGACTCCTTCATGCCTTCAAAACCAGTACCACCTGGGTGACTCTTACACTACCAAGTTTCGCTGCCAGCACAAAGTACAACCTTGGCAACTTTTGGAACACAGCTGCTATGTACTAACTCTGAGGAAACACTTCCCAGAGGACTTCATCCCAATACTGCTGGTATCTCCTTAATTGTTCAATTAAGCTGATTGTTCAACCCCAGCTGACCAACATCTATTACCCTAGCAAAGCAAAGGTTTCACTTTAGTGGTTCTGATATCTTGGTAAACATAACCAATTCTTCAGTCACAGCTAACCAGAACCACCAATTCTTAAATCAAATGGTCTGGCAGACTTTTCTTCCCTCTGAAACTTCACAAGTCAGGCCTCCATCTTCTGCACTGATGTCAACATTTTTTTCTCCCGAGCTACTATAGAACATCCCACCAAGCTCTCAACGCTCACTCCTGGTACAAACTTGTCTTAGTAATGCTGCTTACTGGCTTGTTCCTCACGACTTTCTCAGTCTAGTTTTTTATAGAACCCAGCACCCAGCCCAAGGATGGCACTACCATAATGTGCTGGGCCCTCACCCCTAAATCACTAGAAAAATGTCCTACAGGCTTGCCCAATGTTATGGAGGCATTTTCTCAACTGAAGCTCCCTCTTCTCTGGAAACTCTAGCTTATGACAAATTGACATAAAACTAGCCAGTACAGATGGTCATATAGACTTTGTTTTATTCTCACAGGAAGGAAGTATATCATCAGTAAAAATGTCTGTCCCACTGCAGAGCATTGAGTACATGAAACTTGTTTTAGATATTTTGTGGTGTGTGTGTACATTTGCACATGCAGGTAGGTTGGAGGATGATGTCAGATGCATTTTTCAATCATTCTCCATCTTATTTTTTGAGACAAAATCTTTTCTTAGACCTAGATCTCACCAATACAGATGTTCTGGCAGGCAAGGAAGCCCCAGGAGATCCTTTTATCTATATTGCCCCTGCTCTGAGACTATAGTTATCTGACATTTCATGTGGATGCTGGAGTTCAGAATTCAGGTCTGACTTGTGTGGCTTTTCCAGTGATCTATCTACCTAGCCTTAAGTGTATTTTGTTCTTATTCAAATTCCTGTCTAGGAAAACTAGTTTGTGCTCTTTATTGCTGTTGAACTCTTTCTTGTTCACTATGAGCACCACATGTACTCCCTCTGTCTCTCTCTGTCTCTGTCTCTGTCTCTGTCTGTCTCTGTCTCTGTCTCTCTCTTACACACACACACACACACACACACACACACACACTAAACACTACAGCTAAAGTATTACTTATCTGCATAGTTTCTCACCATAAAATGTATTTCTAAATAAGTGCCTAATTTGATTCCCTCTGATGTCCAGCTTAGAACTGGTGGTCAGTGTGGTGACCTGAGGCTGGGCCACAGTTACAAAGGAGAACCTGGAGGAAAGAGGAGGCTAAGAATATAGAACAACGATGTAGGGCTAGAGGTATTGAAATTTCCCAAGGTCAGCTTCTTGGAGAAGTTGGTTTTGCTAACATACAAAGACAATCTTTATATGATGACCACACCCTAATTTTATGCCAAATGGCAGCCCTCAATGCTTGGGATAGAATTGAAGAAGTAGAAAAGAAAATTAAATCATTTACAAAAGTTATACAGGTCCCAAAAGAAACCTTTACCTATTTCTTACAAAGGCTGTCTACAGCAGTAAATAGAGTGATACCAAATTCAGAAGATAGACAGATAGTAATTGAATTTCTGCCTTTTGAAAATGCCAGCACAGCATGCAAAAGGGTAATTAGGCTGTTAAAGGCAAGATCAGCACCCTTGGAGGAGTGGATCTAGGATACAATTAATATTGAATCTCATGACCATCATGATACTTGGATAGAAGTAATTTCAAGAGGTTTGAAGAAAAATAATAATGTCAGATGTTTTAATTGCAGTAAACAAGGTCACATAGAAAGGAACTGTAAACAGGGCATTCCTAGAAACAATGTTTCTTCAAGGAACAATGGCAACAGTATGCCCCTCCCTTCTGGATTATACAGAAGGTGTAATAAAGGCAAACATTGAACTAATGAATGTAGATCAACAAAGTACTGCCAATGCATGCCAAGACAAAGTAGGAAGGCTCTTTAGAAAATCCTGCTTCACAGATGAGTCTGTCAGATATGCTAAGCCTGTAAGCCAAAGAGGATGCCCCAATGTTGCAGAGAAACTTCAGGTGAAATGTCCAGGCAGCCAGCTGTTTCTGTCATTTCTCACATTTTTTGGAAGTTGCTTATTTGCACTCCCTCCTTACTCAGTTTATATTATTTCCTTCTCAGGTCTCTGAGGGAGTTGAAGATAAGATAGTTATAGTTATAGTTTTCCTTGTTAACAAATTCAGAAAAGAAACTCACTAAAAGATGTAACGTGTATAACTTGGAAAGACATCAAAAGATAGTTTTCAGTTGGTAATATAAATTATTATAGAAAGTGAATTAGATACATTTTAGACTCACCCAAATAGGACAGATAATAGAATATTTTCACTGAATTTGTCAAATGCAAATGGACTAGATATTGTTAATGTGTTTATTGCTTGTATATATTGTATATAGTTATTTCATTTACTGTATATAGTTTTTCTTATATTAGTTACAACTTTTTATATTAGACAAAAAAAGGGGAAATGTGGTGATGTTTTATCTGTGTACTCCAATAAAGCTTATATGAGGATTAGAGGAAAAAGCCAGCCACTAAATTACCATAGAAGTCAGGCAATGGTAGCACATGCCTTTAAACCTAACATTCAGGAGGTTGAGATTCATCTGGATCTCTGTGAGTTCAAGACTACACTGGGAACAGAGCCAGGCATGGTGGCACATGCCTTTATTTCCCAGTACTAGTTAACCAAAGAGATCTGGAGTGAGACAGACAGGAAGTGACAGAGCTGGGCAGAGAGAGAAAATGAGATGGCAGGGACAGAAATACATATAGGTGTAGCTATACAGGAAGTAGGTCTCTTTGGAAGCTGATGAGTTGGTGAGGTGAAATTGACTGTGGCTTATCCTATTCCTCTGATCTCTTAGTTTTCCTCAACATCTGGCTCTGGGTTTTTTATTAATAGGATCATTTAGCAATTTGTCTTTCAGGTCAGGATGGCTAGTATGATCTGCTATGGCTTACCTGGAACTGCTGGCCAGGATAGAAGGCGTTACCTGACATGGCTTATCTTATCAGCAAGCATCAGAGTTCACTAACTCTTAAGCAAAGACTATTTTGCTACCACAGTCTTAATTTAGAAATTTTAAAGGTTTTTTACAGCTTAATAGCAGCCCCTACCAGTTGGAGATGATTTCATCAACAAGTTCTCATGGGGACTTGAATATCTTATTCCCAGCCATTGGGAACTTTCACTACCTTTATAGGCAGTGTGAAGTTGATATAAAACATGTTGGTCCTAAAAGAATGTGTTCAGTCATTCCTGTTGCTCTCTCCTGAACCCTATATGGCTCTGAAACACCTTTTTACAGAGTAACCAGCTTATCACCCTAATTTCTACATGGTGCTAATGACCATTATTCATCAGCAATAGTCATTATTTGTTCTTTTCAAACCAAAACTAATCAGAAAAGATAAGGAAGGATATTACACACTCATTAAAGGGAAAAGCCAAGAAGATATTACAATTATAAACATATATGCACCAAACAAAAAGGCATCCAAGCTCATAAAAGAAACACCACAACTAAAATCACACTTTACCTTTACACAGTGATAGAGGATGACTTCAGTAGTTTACTTTCACCAATAGACAAGTCATTGAGACAAAAACAGGGAAATGCAGAAGTTAAATGATGTCTTAAATCAAATAGACCTAACAGGCATTCAAAGAACATTCTACCCAAATGCTAAAAAATATACCTTCTTCCCAGTAGCCCACGAAACTCTCCAAAATAGAGCACATATAGGACACAAAGCAAGTCACAATAGATATCAGAAAATTGAAACAACATCTAGGATCTTATCTCTCTATTATGGATTAAAGCTGGATATCAACAACAAAAATGACAGAAGCTACACAAATTCATGGAAGCAGAACAATTCACTACTGAATGAAAATTGGCTCAAGACAGAAATCAATAAGCAAGTTAAAAATTTTTAGAACTGACTAAAAATGAAAACACAACATATTCATACTTATGGGATACAATGAAGGCTGTTCTAAGAGGCAAGTTTATAAAACTAAGTGTATACACAAAAAAATGGAGAGATTTCATATTAATAACTTAATGACATATGTAGCTGGAGGCTTTTCATCTGTTCCACTCCATCCCACAGCTGCTTGTAAATAATCACTCAGAGGCTTAGTATTACTTATAAATGTTTGGCCTATTGCTCAGGTTTATTATTAACTAGCTCTTACAACTTAAATTAACCCGGGTCAATTATTCTATATATTGCCATGTAGCCATTGCATTACCGGTCTGCTGGCATGTTGCTGTTTGGGCAACTGAATGGTGTCTCTCTCTGACTCTACCTTGCTTTTCTCTGTATCTCTTTTTAGATTTTCTTCCTGACTCTATCCTGTTTTGCCATAGGTGAAAGCAACTTTATTTACTAACCAATCAGAGCAACACGTATTCACAGCATACAGAAAGATATCTCACATCTTTCCTTTTCTATCTAATCAAAATGAAAAAAATTAACTTTAACATAGTAAAATTACATATAACAAAACGGTTATCAAGCAAGAATTATAGTTACAATAGTCTATTTGTATAGTCTATTTGTATTTGGCTAAATTAAAGAAAATACTCTATCGTCTATCTTATCTTTGTGAGTCTAAATTATCTTTTGTCATAACTGAGGACAACTATAACTATAACTATCTAGTCTTCAACCCCAATCAAAGACCTCAAAAGGATATAATATTATCTGAGTAAACAGGAAGTGCATCGTAAGCAACTTCTAAAATTCTAGAAATGACAGAGACATCTAGCTACCTGGACAGTCACCCAAAGTTCCTCTGCATCATTGGGGCATCCATCTTTAGCCTATCAGCCTAGAATATCTGGCAGACTTTTCTGTGAAGCAAGAACCCTGAACAACCATCCCACCTTGTTTTGGCAAGGTTCAGCAGTCACTTTCCTGTGGGTCCTGCAGGTCCAGTTTATACACCATACAGAAAAGCAGTCAAGGCAAAAGCAGTTTCTTGTTCAAATGGCTAATCTTGCCATAATGAGAGCTAACTCCTATTACATTTCTTTGATGCTCACCATCTTTTTTTTTTTCAAGACAGGCTTTCTCTGTGTAGCTTTGTGTCTTTTCTGGAACTGACTCTGTAGCCCAGGCTGGTCTCAAACTCGCAGAGATCCACCTGCCTCTGCCTCCCAAGTGCTGGGATTAAAGGCATGTGCCACCACCGCCCAGCTCACCATCCTTTTATAAAGTAAATTGGTGCTGTCAGGAGCAGATATACATCATTGTCATGAAAAGTACAAGTTTTTAAAACATTATAATGCCATATTCTGTAGGTCTTTGAAGTGTTTGAAGATTACCTACCTATCTGAAATTTTTCTCTGTATATCTGGAAAACCTAACTAGCATGGCTAAGTTTGACTCTTATAGATGACTATTAATCTGTATTTCTTAATTACATATTACATTTTTAAATGAGTTGCATAAACAATATCTTAAACAAGGGTAGAAATATACCTATAGTATATCAAAATTGACCTTAAATTTTATCAATAAACCAAAATCCATATTAATGTAAAATATCTTGAGATTAACAGTTGTTTTTTGGATTAGATTCAGTAATCTAACCTTTTATCCTTTAATTTCTGTATCACACATTTCTATATCATATCCCCTTTCTTCTTTTAGAAAAAGATTGACTATGAGTAATAACAATTTCTAACCAAACTCCTTTAAATGAAAACAAACATTTATAAACAATATTTTGGGAATTTGGGCATAGTTTTCTATACTACTTCCTGCTGATTGGGGGGGTTGATAATCTTATTGGGATCTAGAGAAAATTTAGAATTATGGTCAAGTCTTGACAGGGGTATTCTGTGTGGTGGGTCCATCTCAGCCAGTAGCCTTGAAGCTGTTGTGGATTTGGAACACCTGGGCCATCTTTCCCATTTGAGACCTTTCAGGGGGCTTTCCTCAATCAAACCATATTAACCTGGAAGCATTCCATAGGTTCTCATCTTCTGTAGAAACAAAAGCAGAACCTCTTTTCCAAAGCAACATATCCTTAGACCCAAATTTTGAAGTCAAGATACCTTTAAAATATATATGTTGTTTAACTTAGTAGCCCCCACAATCAAATGTCTCTTTGCAGTTAGCTCATTAACAGTAAAAAAAAATTTCAAAGAAAATACAATAATATACATAATTCAGACTCTGTGTGTATTTTCTATCTTTATGTGGCTTATTTTTTTATATTTTACTGTCTCTTTAAAGACTTTATTTTCAAAGCTATTTATTTCTTTCTATAACTGTCTGTACTCTTTTCTCTCTCTCTCTTCCAAGCCTACATACATTTTTAATCACACCGTGACCCATGTAGAAATTTCTTTTTGTCTGAATCTGTCTTTATTGTGTTATCTGTAATCTTTTTCTGATCAATGCTTTAAACTGCTAAGTAGGTATGGCTAGGACTAAAGTGGCTGGCTCCACCCCATTCCTTGGCTTCCTGAGAGTCTAGCTCCATAGTGGAGGTACTGGCAGGAGCCAAGTGTATCACCCCCAACTCTAGGGAGGTGTTAGGTCCATGCCACCACTGAGTAGCATGCCGCTGGCTGTGCATAAACACCATGTAAGTGTTTGGCAGGAGAGCTTCTTAAAAGAGCTGCATAGCTTTTGAGTCAAAAAGCCTTCTTTTAAAGGAGCCATGCCTCTGCTCACTGCCAGCAAACAGAGCCTACCAGAGAAAAAGTGGTTATCAAGAAACTGAGTTTGACTCTTTTCATGTGCTTAGAATCATTTTTTAAAGCTCTCTCTGGGTGTATGTGGAAATTCTTGCCCCTCATTGGACAGCAAATGTAGCCAGAGGCTTTTCTGTCACAGCATGTCCCATGGCTGCTTATAAATAATAACATAGAAGCTTAATATTACTTATAAATGTTTGGCCTATTGCTCAGGCCTATTATTACATAGCTCTTAAAACTTAACCCATTTCTATTAATCTATGTATTTTCATGCGGCTGTGGCATTACTGATCTGCTGGCATATTGCTTCTTGGGTGGCTGGATGGTGTCTTCCCCTGACTCTACCCTTCTTCTACCTGTATCTCTTATTGGATTTCCTGCCTGGCTCTGTCCTGCTTTGCTATAGGCCAAAGCAGCTTTATTTATTAACTAATGAAAGCAATACATATTCACAGTGTACAGAAAGACATCCCACATGAGACATACTTGAAAGCTCTAGGAAAACAAGAAAAACAAAACTTATATAGAGTAGATGGGCAGAAATAATCTTCAAAAGTAATATATACAAATATGTATTTAAATACTTTTCATACACTGTATTTTGATCAAGTTTCTCCTCCCCAAACTTCTCTCAGATTCTCACTCCTCTGTTCACCCAACTTTATGCTCTCTCTCTCTCTCTCTCTCTCTCTCTCTCTCTCTCACACACACACACACACACACACACACACACACACACATACACACACACACACACACAGAGTAAAAACATAAAAGTAGAAGACTTAGTGAGTCTGTTCATGAGCTGAGTCTTTACTCTGCCCCTTCATATGTCTGAAGCACCTTGCTACTTCAGTGTGTGTGTGACTTTGTTTGCACTAGAACAGAGGGAAACCATAAGAAAAAAATGAGCCCATTTTCTGCTTGTGAGCAAAATTAGTGTGTAACTTATTTAATTCCTTGTTTACTTTGTTTTGTTTTCATCAAGATTTAAGAAAAAAACATAAAAATGTTATGCTACTGATAAAAACTGATTCACCACTTTTTCCAACTTCAAGTTACTAATGTTCATTGTGCTTAAGGACACAAATAAATCTAATCACTTTTAGAGAAATTTTTCAGTACTTTCCACAGTTTGTTTTGAATTATAGACTCATTTGAGATACATTAGCATATTGATATTACATGTTTGATAATGGTACAGTTTTAATGCTAAATTGAATACTTAATACTTACTAAGAATACCCAATGAGCAGAAATGAATTCCCCAAGATAGTATACATTTTATAGGCAAGTTGAGGATTAGAGATTCTCAAGGACTCCCTGGGTAGGCACTACTCCTCATATCTCCAGGCATATGTACATGGGCTACCCTTATTTCCATCATAGAATGGATGGCTCAGGGGAGAAGCCAATATGTAGAGGGGAAAGCAGATGAGAAGAGATGATGGCACCAGATTCTGTGGCAGAACTAGCTTTTTCACTCTGCATTGCTCCTTAAATTCAATATCTAAAAGAAAGCTTATGTTTAATCGCTTTCCTGAGTCTTCAGGAGACAGAGTAATCATCTCATTATGGTAGCAGCAGGGCACAAATTCAATCAATTCTCACAACAAAATCACTATCATGCTTTAGCTTAATGACTTATAAAACATTCTAAAACAACACTAATATCAAAGAGTTTATAAAGCAAGTTTCATTTCATTCAAATAAAAATAGGAGTAGGTAGCATTTTGTTTTAATTTACTGCAGATGGAAGTTTCTCTGATAATAGCTGAACAAAGCATGGATCTATGTTTATAGAATGTCATTAGGAGTCATTATGTTGCTACATTTCTTTAGCAGAACAATTTTCTAAGAAAGTGCCATATTGATTTCCAAAGTGGCTATATAAGTTTGCATTCCCACCAACAGTGTAGGAGTGTTCCCCTTGCTCCACATCCTCTCCAACATGAGCTGTTTTCAGTGTTTTTGATCTTAGCCATTCTGATGGGTATAAGATGGTATCTCAGAGTTGTTTTGATTTGTATTTCCCTGATGATTAAGAATGTTGAGCAATTCCTTAAATGTCTTTTGGCCATTTGAGCTTCTTCTATTGAAAATTCTCTCTTTATCACTATAGCCCATTTTTTAATTAGACTATTGGGTATTTTGATGTCTAATTTCTTGAGTTCTTTATATATTCTGGATATCAGACCTCTGTCAGATGTGGGGTTGGTGAAGATCTTTTCCCATTATGTAGGCTGTTGTTTTGTCTTATTGATCATGTCCTTTGCTCTGTAAAAGCTTCTCAGTTTCAAGAGGTCCCATTGATTGATTGTTTCTCTCAGTGTCTGTGCTACTGGTGTTATATTTACGAAGTGATCTCCAGGGCCAATGTGTTCAAGACTACTTCCTACTTTCTCTTCTATCAGGTTTAGAGTAACTAGATTTATGTTGAGGTCTTTGACCCACTTGGACTTAAGTTTTGTGCATGGTGACAGATATGGATCTATTTGTAGTCTTCTACATGTTGACATCCAATTATGCCAGCACCATTTGTTGAAGATGCTTCTTTTTTTCCATTGTATAGTTTTGGCTTCTTTATTGAAAATCATATGTTCATAGGTGTGTGGATTGATGTCAGGGTCTTCAGGTTGGTTCCATTGGTCCACATATTGGTTTTTATGCCAGTACCAAGCTGTTTTTATTACTGTAGCTCTGTAGTAGAGCTTGAGGTCAGGGATTGTGATGCCTCCAGAGGTTGTTTTATTGTACAGGATTCTTTTGGCTATCCTGAGTTTTTTGTTTTTCCATATGAAGTTGAGTATTGTTCTTTCCAGGTCTGTGAAGAACTGTGTTGGTATTTTGATGGGGATTACATTGAACATGTAGAGGAAGTGATATAGCTGGGCAGAGAGAGGAAGTGAGATCTCTCAATTTTTCACCCTGATATATGGCTCCAGGTTTTTTATTAATAAGACCAATTAGCAATTTGTCTTACATCTGGTGGCCCAACATTTGTGGCATGAATTCATTAAAAAGCCACAGGGCTTTGCAGGTCCCCAGCTCAGGGCAGAGCTTCAAGTGGAGGGACTCTCTACCCTACATGGGCCAGAGTCTCTAGCTTCTTCTCTCCTGGTGTGTTGTAGGCTCTCTTTGGATCCCCATCTCTTA
Organism: Peromyscus eremicus; assembly: GCF_949786415.1. Taxonomy (NCBI): domain Eukaryota; kingdom Metazoa; phylum Chordata; class Mammalia; order Rodentia; family Cricetidae; genus Peromyscus; species Peromyscus eremicus. Next base: position 8,630,972 of record NC_081417.1, on the reverse strand, counting down.
TTACTACCACATGAGGAAAGCTACCTTGAAACTTCCTCAGACTTCTACTATTCTACACAGTTGGCAGATTTGGTGAGTCAATTAAGATAACTTAAAAGGGGGAATTAGTTAAAAGACAATTTTTCCCTACACTAAAAAATTAGGAAACATTTTTACAGTAGAGTGAATTTGGTCTCTGTTTGATAATACATTAGGCAGTCTGAAGATGGAACAATTAAATGAGAGGATAATTAATGTTGAGATTTACATAACATCAATTATGAATATTATTTGTTTGATCATTTTTATTTTAGCATTAAAATGGTTGGTTAATTTGAGTGCCAAGATAAAAGTTTTAGAAAAATTTGGTAAAACAGATTACAGAGATATTCAGACACAGACAGAAGAATTTAAAGTTGAGCCTATGTCAGCATTGAATTATATGGTTACTGAGAAACAGCCTAAGGTTTCCAGACAGCAAACATTAATCTACCCAGTAACTTTACAAGAACAGCCAAATGCTCAATGTTGTGTACAAGCTAACTGGACTCCAGTGGAAATGTTAGATTTGAGATTTAAAAAAGATATAGTGCCATATGTTATGAATTCTCCTTTTGTAAAGCAGATGTTAAACTCATGATCAACTTGTAGTAGAATTATCCCTCAGAACTGGGAAGATTTGGTTACAGCTGTCCTAGAGGGTGGTCCACTGTAGCAATGGATGACCTGGTAAAAAGAGGAGGCAAAGACTACAGAACAACGATGTAGGGCTAGAGGTACTGAAATTTCCCAGGATCAACTTCTTGGAGAAGGTGATTATGCTGATATACAAAGACAATCTTTATATGATGACCATACTCTAATTTTATGCTGAATGGCAGCCAAGAATGCATAGGACATAATTGAAGAAGGAGGGAAGAAAGTTGAGCCATTTACAAAAGTTATACAAGGCCCAAAAGAATTTTACCTATTTCTTACAAAGGCTGTCTTCAGTGGTAAAAAGAATGATACCAAATTCAGAAGATAGACAGATCGTAATTGAATCTCTGCCTTTTGAGAATGCTAATGCAGCTAATGCTAATTAGGCTATTAAAGGCAAGATCAGCACCCTTGGAGGAGTGGATCTAGGATACAATTAATATTGAATCTCATGACCATCATGATACTTGGATAGGAGAGGTAATTTCAAAAGGTTTGAAGAAAAATAATAATGTCAGATGCTTTAATTGTGGTGAACAAGGTCACCTAAAAAGGGACTGTAAACAGGGCATTCCTAGAAACAATGTTTCTTCAAGAAACAATGGCAACAGAATGCCCCTCCCTTCTGGATTATGCAGAAGGTATGGTAAAGGCAAACATTGGACTAATAAATGTAGATCAACAAGGAACAGACAAGGTAATCCTTTTTTCCATCAGGAAACTCCCAAGAGCCTCTTGCAGGCCCCTGTGGCAAATTCAGTTCAGTCTTTTCCTGTCATCATAGAAGAAACCCCTTTCTTCTCAGAGCAATTAAATAACCTAATGCCTATTGTAAAAAACCATACTACTCAAGGTGATACAACAGCTATAGCAAAGAGAACAAAAAATTTCAGAGAAACAATAAAGCAATTTTTTTGGCAAACTTCTATAAATAAAGACCAAAATTAAAATATGAATAAATGACATTTGTATGGAGGGTCTTTGTAGACACAGGTACAGAAATAACAATAATTGCACCAGAATCTTGGCATCCAAATTGGCCTTTTCAGGAGGTAAATAATCAGTTGTTGGGGACTGGAACATTATCTAAAGTGAAACAGAGCTCAAGATAGGTCAAATGTATAGGGCCAGAAGGACAAAAAGGAATATTAAAGTCATATGTGGCTAATATAGCTATGAATTGATGGGGATGTGATTTATTATAACAATGGCATACATAGATTAACATACTTCCAACCTCAGAAGCAAACCATAAACTAACACATGTTTCTGAGAGAAATATTAGAATATATTATAAAGAACAGTCACCAGCCATCCAGATTGTACAAGAACAGGGCATAACAACTGCTGATCTTTCAAAGACACCAACAGCCCTGCCTTTAAAATGGTTAACAGACAAGCCTATTTGGGTTCAGCAATGGCATTTAACACCAGAGAAACTGCAGACCTTGGAAGGGCTGGTACAAGATGCTTCAAATGCTCAGCATAGTGAAGAATCAACTAGCCCTTGGAATTCTCCTGTATTTGTTATTAAAAAAGAAATCTGTTAAGTGGAGAATGATAAGAGACCTAAAAGCAATTAACAAGGTAATTCAGCCAATGGGTTCTCTACAATCTGGAATTCCTTTGCCTACTCTGTTACCTAAAGGATAGCCTCTTATCATTATTGATTTAAAAGACTGTTTCTTCTCAATACTCGTACAAGAAAATGATGGAGAAAGATTTACCTTCATGGTGTCTATTTATAATAATTCTCAGCCAGTTAAGAGATATCAGTGTTGGGTTTTCCCACAGGGAATGTTAAATAGCCCAACCCTGTGCCAATGTTTTGTATGACAGCCATAGGAAGTAATATGTAAAACAATTTCCTAAACCTATAATTTATCATAACATGGACAATATTTTACTGGCTGATTCAAAAGCATGTTCTTTAGAATGTTTGAAGGAGTTAAGAAAATTTTTGCCTTGTTGCGGATTACAAATTACTCCTGAAAGGATACAAGAGGAGATTCTATTAATGATTTACGAGATAAAATAGGTCTACAAAAAATTAGACCCCAAAAGGTATAAACTAGGAGAGATCAATTATAGACTCTTAACAAATTTCAAGGAATATTTGGAGACATTTCCCATCTATGGACTGTTGTTGGGGTAAAAGAAAAGGATGAACTGAGTAATTTGTTCAAAACCTTAGAGGGTGACAAGGACTTCCATAGCCCAAGAGAATTATCAACTGAAGCTGAGAGAGGATTGGCTTTGTGGAAAGAAAAATACAGAATGCACATGTGGATCATCTGGATCCAAAGCTTGATTGCATTTTGCTTATTTTACCCTCTAAGCATTCCCCTACAGGAATTTTAATGCAGAAGGAAGATATTATGTTGTAATGGACATTTCTACCAAATAAACAGAGTAAAAAATTGAAAACTTATGTGGCAAAGATTTCTGAGTTAATTTGGAAAGGAAAATTGAGACTTCGTCAACTAGCAGGAATAGACCAAGCAGAAATTGTACCTTTAACTAAAGAGGACATTGAAAAATTATGGACAGAAAGTGAACCTTGGCAAAGTGCTTGCAATAATTTTTAGGGAGAGATTAACAGCAAATATCCCAACAGCAATAGAATTCAACTTATAGAGTTGATTTGATCCTGCCTTGCATTGTACAGGAAACACCAATATTTGGAGCCCCTACATTTTATACAGATGCAACCAAACAAGGAAAGGCAGGTTACAAGTCAGAAATTTTAAGTGGTTTAAAGTCTTTATAATTTGGTTCAAAAATCAGAATTATATGCTATTCTGATGATATTAATGGATTTTTCAAAACTTCTCAACATAGTTACTGACTCTCAGTATGTTGAAAGAGTGGTCTTACATATTGAAACAGCAGAATTTATCCCTGATGAGTCAGAAGTATTAAATTTGTTATTTATTCAGTTACAGGATATAATCAGGAATAAGAATCATTCTTTATATATAACTCACATCCAATTCCATATGGGTCTGCCAAGGCCTCTAGCACAAGGTATGAGATTGATAAACTATTGACAGGAAATATGCTGGAGGCCTCAGAATCTCATAAAGAATATCATGTCAAGAGTAAGGATTTAAAAAAGGATTTTTCCACAACCTGGCAACAAGCCAAGGAAATTATAAGGAAATGTCCTACTTGTTCTTTTTACAACCAAACTTCACTACCAGCAGAATGTAACCCATAGGGTACTCAGAGGAATGAAATCTGGCAGATTGATGTGTTTCATTTTGCAGAAAATTGAAATATGTTCACAACACCATTGATACCTATCAGGATTTCAATGGGCAACTGCTCTGAGTTCTGAAAAAGCTGATTCTGTAATCACACATTTGCTAGAAGTTATGGCCATCATGGGTATACCTCACAAATTAAAACTGACAATGCTCCAGCATATGTCTCTGGTAAAATGAAACCATTTTTTGCTTATTACAATATAAAGCATATTACAGGTATAACACATAATCCTACAGGCCAAGCAGTCATAGAAAGGTCAAACTGAACTCTAAAGGATAGGCTAAATAAATAGAAAGGAGTAACAAAAAAACCCAGAAATAGACTGCATAATGCTCTATTAAATTTGAGTTTTCTCAGTGCTAATGAGAAAGGAACAATGGCTGCAGAAAGACATTGGATAATAGAAAAAAGCTACAGAATTAAATCAGCCTATATACTTTAAAGATGTGCTGACCTCAGAATGGAAACCAGGATATGTATTACATTGGGGATGAGGTTTTTCTTGTATTTCTTTCTTCTTTTTTTCATTAAGAAATTTTTTCCATTCATTTTACACACCAAAGATCCCCCTCTTCCCTCCTCCTACCCCCTAGCTGCCCCCTCCTAACCCACCCCCCACTCCCACCCACAAGAACGAAAGGCCTCCCATGAGGAGGCACATTCAGTAGAGACTAGTCCAAGCCCTTTCCCCTGCCTCAAGGCTGCATGAGGTGTCCCATCATAGGTAGTGGGTTCCACAAAGCTTGCTCATGCACCAGAGATGGATTCTGATCCTACCGCCAGGGGGCCTCCCAAGCAGATCAAGTTACACAACTGTCTCAACATACAAAGGGCCTAGTCCAGTCTCATGTAGGCTCTACAGTGAATGACTCCACTTTCATGAGTTCCCTTTAGTTTGGTTTGGTCATCCCTGCATGTTTTTCCATCATGATCCTAACGCACTTGCTCATAGAATCCCTCTTTTCTCTCTTTGACTGAACTCCTGGAGCTCTGTCTAGTGACTGGCTGTGAATCTCTACATCTGCTTCTATCAGTCATTGGAGAAAAGTTCTGTGATGACAGTTATGGTATTCACCAGTTGATCTCTGGGGCAAGCCAGTTCAGTTCAGGCACCCTCTCTGCTTTTCCTAATAGCCCAGGCTGGGATCATCTTTGGGGATTCCTAGCAACTTCCCTAGCACTAGGTTTTTTTCTATCCCCATAATATCTCTCTATCATGGTATCTCTTTCATTGCATTCCCCCTCCCTCCCTCTTCCAGCTCAACTATCCCATTCCCTTATGTTCTCATCCCCTATCCCCTACCATCCATTGCCCACCTGTGGTGGTATTTTACTTGTACTGAAATGTGATTTTAATTGTATGTTAATAAATAAAGTTGCCTGGGGGTCAGAGTTATAGAGCCATAGCAAGTGTGTGGCGGTGGTGGCGCACGCCTTTAAGGACCTGGAGGGCGGTACATACAGGCAATGACAAGGCAGTCACGTGTTTAGTTTACAACCAATGAGAAGGCAGAACATCTAGAGTATTTAAAGACGTACACACAGGAAGTAGGTCTCTTTTTCGGAGAGCTCTCTTGGCTGAAGCAGGATAGCTGAAGCAGGAAGGGTAAGGCTCTTAGTTCTGACCTCTTGGCTTTCTTCTCTGAATCGGCTCTGTGTTTCTTATTTAATAAGACGGTTGGTTACATCTACATTTGGCGCCCAACGTGATAAGAATCCATTAAAACCGCTTAACTTGGCTTGGCGGCAGGTCCGGGTTCCCGCCAGGGCGGCCGGCAGGTCTGGTTTCCCGCCAGGGCGGCCGGCTCCCTAGCCCGGGCCCAGGTCGGCTTGGCCTCAGGCCGGACCAACCTTGAGCTACTTGCTTAAAGCCAGTGTTACAAACAACTCAGGCCTGCCCTGCCGAACAGGGCCCCTGCCTGTAAAACCAACGCACGTGGTTGGAGCTTAAGGTAGCCAGAGCCAAGGCTTGACTAGGCTCAAGCGGGAACACGTGGCTGGATTCAAGCGCTTAGGCAGAACTTGTGGCTATGCTTGCTCTCTCTCTCTCTCTCTCTCTCTCTCTCTCTCTCTCTCTCTCTTTCTCTCTCTCTCTGGACTCGCACCTCGGACACTAGGTGGCTGTTTGAAATTCCCTCAGATTGGTACTGTTCTACAAGGACTTGGTAAGTCACTTAACATATCAGATATTTTAAAGAAAATTATTTAAAAAAAAATTTGTTTGCACTTTTAGACAGTCTGACAATGGAACAGCTATATGAGAAGATTACTGTTGATCGAATTATGCATTTTATTACTATGTTTATCCTCATTTTACTATTTAAAAAGATAGTCAATTTAAGTGCCAGGATGACAGCTTTAGAAAAACCTATTAAACCTGTAAAAACTCAGACAGAAGAAACTAACAGTGAAGCTGCTTCAAGATTGGATCATAGGGTTACAGAAAGAAAGCCTGTTTTCACACAGTCACCCTTAGTTTGTCCAGTAACCATACAGCAGTCACCTGATCAAATGACTACACAAAATATTTGGGCTCCAATTGATATGATAGATTTACGAAGGTTTAAGGAGGCAATAGTATCTTATGGTATGCATTCCCCATATGTAAAGCAAATGTTAAACTCTTGGTCAACATATAATAGGATTGTACCACAGGACTGGCGGGAGCTGGCACAAGCTGTTCTTGAACCCAGTCAAAGGCTTCAGTGGCTAACTTGGTTCAAGGACGAAGCTAAAAACATAGAAAAGCAGTGGAGGGATAAAGGAATACAAGTCTGCCAGGATCAGCTTATTGGAGAAGGTCAATATGCTTCAGCACAAACACAATGTTTATATGATGTCCAAACCCTAATTTTATGTCGAACAGCAGCCTTGAATGCATGGGACAGAGTTGAGGAACCAGGAAAAAAAACTGAGTCATTTACAAAGGTTGTACAAGGCCCAAAAGAATCTTTCACAGATTTTTTACAAAGACTGGCTTCAGCAGTAAAGAGAATGGTCCTGGATTCAGAAGCTAGTAAGATAATAATTGAATCTTTGGCCTTTGAGAATGCGAATGCAGCATGCAAAACAATAATCAGGCCGTTAAAGGCAAGATCTGCACCTTTGGAAGATTGGATTAGAGATACGGTTAATGTTGAAGCTCATGAGCATGATGATACATGGGTAGGAGAAGCAATTTCAAAAGGTTTGAGGAATGTTAGATGTTTTGGATGTGGAAAGCAAGGACATTTGAAAAGGGACTGTAAACAGGTCATTCCTAGAAACAATGTTTCTTCAAGGAACAATGGCAACAGAAAGCCCCTTCCTTCTGGAGTATGCAGAAGGTGTGGTAAGGGAAAACACTGGACCAACGAATGTAGATCAACAAGAGACAGACAGGGTAATCCTTTGCCTCAGTCTTCGGGAAACTCCCAGAGGGGCCTCATGCAGGCCCCAATAGCAAATCCAGTTCAAACCTTTTCTGCAGTCGTAGAGGAAACCCCTACCCAGAGCAATTAAATAACCAAATACCTATTGGAATAAGTCATGCTGGTCAGGATGATGAAACAGATAGAATAGAAAATTCAGGAGCAAATATAAAGAAAATTTTTTGGCAAACTTTTATTAATGAACAAAGACCAAAATTATCGATAAAAATAAATGGTGTTTTGTTGTCTGGTCTGGTAGACACAGGTGCGGACATTACCATAATTGCACCAGAATTTTGGCATCCAACTTGGCCTCTTCAGGAGGTAAATGTTCAACTGTTAGGAATTGGGACATTATCTCAGGTGAAACAGAGTGCAAGATGGCTCGAGTGTATAGGTCCAGAAGGACAGAGAGGAAAATTGAAACCATATGTAGCTAACATATCTATGAACTTGTGGGGTCGAGACTTGTTACAACAATGGAATACTCAGATTAACATCCCTCCAATCTCAGAAACAAATCATAAATTAGCCCATGTTTCTGAGAGAAATATTAGAAGGCATTATTCTGAGTGGTCACCAGCCATCCATATTATACAAGAACAGGGCACAACAACTGATGATCTTCCAAAGACACCAACAGCTCTACCTTTAAAATGGTTAACAGACAAGCCTGTATGGGTCCAGCAATGGCCTTTAACAACAGAGAAACTCCAGGCTTTAGAAGAGCTGGTAGAAGAACAGTTAAATGCTCAGCATATTGAGGAATCAACCAGCCCTTGGAATTCTCCTGTATTTGTTATTAAAAAGAAATCTGGTAAATGGAGAATGGTAACAGACCTTAGAGCAATTAACAAAGTAATTCAGCCAGTGGGCTCTCTACAATCTGGAATTCCTCTGCCTACTCTGTTACCAAAAGGATGGCCTTTCATAGTTATTGATTTAAAAGACTGTTTCTTTTCAATACCGTTACAAGAAAAAGACAGAGAAAGATTTGCTTTCACAGTGCCTACTTATAATAATTCTCAACCGGTTAAAAGATTTCAATGGAGGGTCCTCCCACAGGGAATGTTGAATAGCCCAACTCTGTGCCAATATTTTGTACAACAGCCATTGGAAGTGATACATAAAAAATTTCCTAAATCTATAATTTACCATTATATGGATGATATTTTACTAGCTGACTCAAATGTAGATACTTTAGAAAGAATGTTTGAAGACGTAAAGAAAATTTTGCCTTGCTGGGGATTACAAATTGCTCCTGAAATGATACAAAGAGGAGATTCTATTAATTATTTAGGATATAAAATAGAGCTACAAAAAATTAGACCCCAAAAGGTACAAATTAGGAGAGACAGACTACAGACTCTTAATGACTTTCAAAGATTATTTGGAAATATTTCTCATCTACGAACTATTGTTGGGGTAAAAAATGATGAACTGCATAATTTGTTCAAAACCTTAGAAGGTGACAAGGACCTAAATAGTCCAAGAGAGTTATCACCTGAAGCTGAGAAAGAATTGGCCTTGGTAGAAAAGAAAGTACATGAAGGGCATATCGATCGTATTGATCCAAAGCTGGATTGCATTTTGGTTATTTTACCTTCTAGGCATTCTCCTACAGGAATATTAATGCAGAGGGAAGATATTATATTAGAATGGATATTTTTACCAAATAAACCAAACAAAAAATTAAAAACTTATGTGGAAAAAATCTCTGACTTGATTTGGAAAGGAAAATTGAGACTTCGTCAATTAGCAGGAATAGACCCAGCAGAAATTGTCGTACCTTTAACTAAGGAGGACATTGAAAAATTATGGACAGAAAGTGAACCTTGGCAAAGAGCTTGCAGTAATTTTTTGGGAGAAATTAACAGCAAATATCCCAAAAGCGATAGAATTGATCTTATAAAGAGAGCTGATTGGATCTTGCCTCGAATTGTATGGGTAAAGCCCATATCTGGAGTTCGTACATTTTATACAGATGCCAACAAACAAGGAAAGGCAGGTTACAAATCAGAAAATTTAAGTAAAGTGGTTCAAAGTCCTTATAATTCAGTTCAAAAATCAGAATTATATGCTATTCTGTTGGTATTAATGGATTTTTCAGAACCTCTCAACATAGTAACTGACTCTCAGTATGCTGAAAGAGTAGTATTACATATTGAGACTGCAGAATTTATCCCTGATGCTTCAGAATTAACTTCATTGTTTATTCAATTACAAGATACAATCAGGAAAAGGAGTCATCCTTTATATATAACTCACATTCGATCCCATACTGGTCTGCCAGGCCCTCTAGCACAAGGCAATGATGAGATTGATAAGTTATTAATAGGAAATGTGCTGGAGGCCTCAGAATGTCATAAAAAACATCATGTCAATAGTAAAGGTTTAAAAAAGGATTTTTCCATAACCTGGCAACAAGCCAAAGAAATAGTAAAGAAATGTCCTACTTGTTCCTTCTACAATCAAACACCATTACCAGCAGGATGTAACCCAAAGGGTACTCAAAGGAATGAAATCTGACAGATGGACGTGTTTCACTTTGCAGAATTTGGAAAACTGAAATATGTACACCACACTATCGATACTTATTCAGGATTTCAGTGGGCAACTGCTTTGAGTTCTGAAAAAGCTGATTCTGTAATCACTCATTTGCTAGAAGTTATGGCCATCATGGGTATACCTGCACAAATCAAAACTGACAATGCTCCATCATATGTTTCTGTTAAAATGAAACAGTTTTTTGCTTATTACAATATAAAGCATATTACAGGCATACCACATAATCCTACAGGTCAAGCAGTTATAGAAAGATCAAACAGAACTCTAAAGGATATGCTAAATAAACAGAAAGGGGCAACAAAAACCCCCAGAAATAGACTGCATAATGCTCTATTAACTTTGAATTTTCTTAATGCCAATGAGAAAGGAACAACAGCTGCAGAGAGACATTGGATAATAGAAAAAACTACAGAATTAAATCAGCCTATATATTTTAAGGATGTGCTGACCTCAGAATGGAAACCAGGGTATGTGTTACATTGGGGACGAGGTTTTGCTTTTGTTTCTACAGGAGAAGATAAGTTCTGGGTACCATCAAAATTGATAAAGGTTCGATTTGAACAAGAGAAACCTCTTAATTAGAGGAGGTGATAGCTCATCAACCAACATGAACATCCAATTTAAACTAACTTATACCAGTAACACATGTCTTTTCATTTAATCAGATAATAACTTGCCAAAAAGGAACATCCCCAAAATTAGTCTTGGGGAAAGGTTTTTGTTTTTGTCTTTTAGGAGAATGAAGGTTAAGGAATCTGAAGAACACTGGACAAATAAGACAACTGAAGAAAAGGGACAAATCATCTATCCCAGGAAGCAGAGTGAAATGGCGTATGGGTATATATTATCTAAAAAATTTTATGTCTTCCTAAATGTTTGTTTCTGCTTTTCTCTAAAGATTTAACACTATTGGTCTTATAATAGTCCCAGTCCAATTAAAATTTAAAGCTGACTTTGGAGTTGGAGAATGGCTCTCTCCTTCTTTAAACTCAAGCATGTTGTTAAAAGGAAAATGCAAACTCCCTGTATCATGCCAGAATAAAAGAGCCATCTTCTGCTATGAGACAGGAGAAAAGCCAAATTAATTAAGGGACTATTCTATTACTAATCTCAACTCTTTGATTCTATTCTGATTCTTTAAACTTTTCTTAAAGTATAAATTTTATATCAAAACTTACAAGATTAATATATATAGATATATAGATATATAGATATATATACATTTTAAACTTTGCTAAGATATGAATGGTCATATAGAGTACTGATTAATTCTAAAAAAAAGGCTTCAATTAGCTGCATATATATGTCTTTGTGTTCGAGTCTCTTATCAGTTTTCTGCAGGAATTCACGGCCAGGCCTAACACCAACTGAAGTCTCCAGGAAGAAGTTGGGGCCCCACAACAACAACAATTCCACGTGGACAATAATAACATCACTAAGCTGACAAACATCATCTACAGATCAGCTTTGAACTACAAGGTGCTCAGAGCAATTTTGAGATGACTAGCTGAGATGATCCAGTCTCAAAGACTACTTGAATAAGGACTTGAGATAAACCTTGAACTTTGGCATTATACACAGAATGGATAATGAAGGATATAGTTACCTTTCCTAGAATTTGACAATTGGATATAGTTACCTTTCCTAGAATTTGACAATTAACCTAAAATTTTTCTTTCAGGATAAAGATAACTTCGCCCATACCCAGCAGGAAGCAATTTTAAGAATACGATGCCCACATTCCCAAAGAGGTGGTGTGGGGTGGGTGGTTTTTTTGGTCTTTTTAATGGGTTTTGGGTCTGGGATAATTTTCATTGTTTAGGGGGGTTGGTTACAAGTTGTTGTCAAGGGTTAGGAAAAAGACTAAGCAGATTAGATTTAAGGTTCTTATTTAAAAAAAAAGAGAGAGAAAGAAAGAAGAAGAAAAAGACAATTACTAGTTTTAAATACTTTACATTGGATTGGATTGTTTTATATTGTATACAAATTATATATATTGAAATTGATATTGTTAGAAAATGCTATATGTATATTTCTAATTGTACTTATATCGTTCATTTAACAATGCAATTTTCTGATCCTTGAATGTTATTATTACCATTAGGATATAAAGAAATGATAGTTAGTAGTTAGACATTACAATAGAACTTGTAGTCATATTAGATATGTTTTAAAAATTGAGCAGATATATTTTAGATAGGTCATCTTCAAACCCTTCAGAGATCTACAGAATATGGCATTTAAAATGTTTTAATAACTTAGAAAATTTTTCTTTTTTGTTATGACTATGAGACATGTCGGCTCCTGGCAGTACCAATCTACTTCAGAGAAAATATGGGCATTGAAGAAACTGCGTATGGAGTTAGCTTTCATTGTGGCAAAAGTTAGCCACTGGACAACAAAGTATCCTCGAATCAACTGATGACAAAATGGACAGACAGGACATGAAACAAAGGACTACTGATTCTTGCCTAAACAAGCGTGGTTATGGCTTTATCAAAAGGCATCTTCTGAGGCCAGGACAATATGGCACCATCCCTGACGCGGCCTTCGCAACTCGGAAAAGGTACAGTGCCCTTTTCTTCTAAGGCAGCTGAACAGGCAGTGGGCCGATGGCTTCTGATGTGCTATGGAACAGCAGCTGAAACAGTTATTCTTGAAGAGTAACTAAGCTCACGCCTCTCAATAGTAGACTGGCATTTGATAGAGAGATGTGGAGAAGAACGGGATGCTGAGATGAAGCCATATGTACACAGCCAAGAAGAATGGAGAGCTGAACTAAAAAAAACCATCAACATTTTCCAGAATTTAAAATCCTGAATCATGACATGACATTAGTGGAATTCAGGTGTTTCTGGTGCATGGACTGCTCTCACCCAATGTGAGGTTGAACTGTTGACCTTGTGTACATCCTACTTCACAAATGAGTCTGTCAGATATGCTAAGCCTATATAGGCTGAAGATGATGCCCCAGCATTGCGGAGAAACCTCAGGTGACTGTCCAGGCAGTTGGCTGTTTCTGTCAACTCACAAATTTTTTGGAAGTTGCTTGCATGCACTTTCTGTTTTTATTTTTGTTAGCTAATATTATTTCCTTCTTGGGTCTCTGAGGGAGTTGAAGATTAGTTAGTTATAGTTGAAGGTTAGTTAGTTGAAGATTAATTAGGATAGAAAGTGAATTAGATACATTTTGGACTTAACAAAATAAGATAATGAAATTATCATCTCTGAATTTGTCAAATACAAATGGACTAGACATTGTTTAGACATTTATTATTTGTATATATTGTATATAGTTATTGTACTTTTGTATATAGTTTTTCTTTTGTTAGTTATAACCTTTTTCTTTTTTTTTCTTTTTATTAAAATAGAAAAGGGGAAATGTGGTGGTATTTTACTTGTACTGAAATGTGATTTTAATTGTATGTTAATAAATAAAGTTGCCTGGGGGTCAGAGTTATAGAGCCATAGCAAGTGCGTGGCGGTGGTGGCGCACGCCTTTAAGGACCTGGAGGGCGGTACATACAGGCAATGACAAGGCAGTCACGTGTTTAGTTTACAACCAATGAGAAGGCAGAACATCTAGAGTATTTAAAGACGTACACACAGGAAGTAGGTCTCTTTTTCGGAGAGCTCTCTTGGCTGAAGCAGGATAGCTGAAGCAGGAAGGGTAAGGCTCTTAGTTCTGACCTCTTGGCTTTCTTCTCTGAATCGGCTCTGTGTTTCTTATTTAATAAGACGGTTGGTTACATCTACACCCACCCCTTATCCCCAGTTTACTCATGGAGATCTCATCTATTTCCTCTTCCCAGGGTGGTCCAAGCATCCCTCTTTGGGTCTTCCCTGTTAGTTAGCTTCTCTGGATTTGTGGGTTGTTGCATGATTAGCCTTTGCTTTATATACATTATCTACTTATGAGTGGTTACATACCATGTTTGTCCTTCTGAGCCTGGTTTACCTCACTCAGGATGATATTTTCTAGTTCCATCCATTTACCTGCAAATCTCATGATGTCATTGTTTTTCTCTGATGAGTAGTACTCCATTGTGTGTATGTATCACATTTTCTTAATCCATTCTTCAGTTGAGGGGAATCTAGGTTGTTTCCAGGTTCTGGCTATTATGAAAAATACTGCTATGAACATAGTTGAGTATGTGTTCTTGTGGTATGATTGAACATTCCCTGTGTATATACCCAAGAATGGTATAGCTAGGTCATGAGGTAGATTGATTCCTAATTTTCTGAGAAACTGCCATACTAAATTCCAAAGTGGCTGTACCAGTTTGCATCCCCACCAACAGTGTAGGAGTGTTCCCTTTGCTCCCATCCTCTCCAACATAAGCTGTCTGCAGTGCTTTTGATCTTAGCCATTCTGACAGGTGTAAGATGGTATCTCAGAGTCATTTTGATTTGCATCTCCCTGATAATTAAGGATGCTGAGCAATTAATTCCTTAAATGTCTTTTGGCCATTTGAGCTGCTTCTGTTGAGAATTCTCTGTTTAGCTCTATACCCCATTTTTAATTAGGTTATTTGTTATTTTGATGTCTAGTTTCTTGAGTTCTTTATGTATTTTGGAAATCAGCCTTCTTTCACGTGTGAGGTTGGTGAAAATTTTTTCCCATTCTGTAGGCAGTCATTTTGTCTTATTTACTGTGTCCTTGGCCTTACAGAAGCTTCTCAGTTTCAGGAGGTTCCACTTATTAATTGTTCTCAGTATCTGTGCTACTGGTGTTATATTTAGGAAGTGGTCTCTTGTGGCAATGCATTCAAGACTATTTCCTATTTCCTCTTCTATCAGCAGCTGATAAATATCTTCAGTAATGTGGCAGGATACAAGATTAACTCAAAAAAATCAGTAGCCCTCCTATATACAAATAATAAACAGGCTAAGAAAGAAATCAGAGAAACATCACCATTTACAATAGTGACAAATAATATAAAATACCTTGGGGTAACTCTAAGCAAGTGAAAGACCTGTATGACAAGAATTTTTAGTCTCTGAAGAAAGAAATCGAAGAAGATGTCAGAAAATGGAAAGATCTCCCATGCTCATGGATAAAAAAGATTAACATAGTAAAAATGGCAATCTTATCAAAAGCAGTCTGCAGATTCAATGCAATCCCCTTCAAAATCCCAGCACAATTCTTCACAGACCTGGAAAAAACAATACTCAATTTCATTTGGAAAAACAAAAAAACCAGGATAGCCAGAAGAATCCTGTACAACAAAACTACCTCTGGAGGCATCACCATCCCTGACATAAAACTCTACTATAGAACTATAGTAATAAAAACGGATTGGTATTGGCATAAAAACTGACATGTAGACCAATGGAATTGAATTGAAGACCCTGACATTAACCCACACACCTATGAACACCTGTTTTTTGACAAGGAAGCCAAAACTATACAATGGGGGAAAAAAAAGCATCTTCAACAAATGGTGATGTCATAACTGGATGCCAGCATGTAGAAGATTGCAAATAGATCCCTATCTATCACCATGCACAAAACTTAAGTCCAAGTGGATCAAAGACCTAAATATAAAACCAGTTACACTGAATCTGATAGAAGAGATAGTAGGAAATAACCTTGCTTTTGTTTCTTCAGGAGAAGACAAGCTATGGATACTATCAAAATTGATAAAGCTTTGATTTGAACAAGAGAGACCTCTTAATTAGAAGTGGTAGTTCATCAACCAACATGACCATTCAATTTAAATTAATTTATACAACTAACAATTGCTTCTTATTTGATCAGACATAACTTGCCAAAAAGGAACCTCCTTTTTGTGTTGGAGAAGGGTTTTTGTTTTTGTCTTTCAGGAGAATGAGGCTAAG
The DNA here is from genome assembly GCF_949786415.1 of Peromyscus eremicus. NCBI lineage: Eukaryota > Metazoa > Chordata > Mammalia > Rodentia > Cricetidae > Peromyscus > Peromyscus eremicus. The sequence continues at coordinate 8,615,205 of NC_081417.1, read as the reverse complement.
GAATCAGAAGAATACTGGGCAAATGAGACATCTGAAGAAAAGGACATATTATCCAGAAAAAAAAATGTCCCAAGAAAAAGAGTAAATTGGCCTATTGGTATAGCACACACAAAATTTCATAAGTCTTCTTAAATGTTTGTTTCTGCTCTTCTCTAGAGATACTCAACACAAATGGTCTTTATGTAGTCCCAGTTCAATTAATAATTAAAGCTGGCTTTGGAGTTGGAGAATGGCTCTCTCCATCTCTAAACCCAAGCATGCTTTTTAAAATAAAGTACAAAATCTTTGTATCATGTCAGAAGAACCACCTGATATGGGACAGAAGAAAACCAAAATACATTTTGGTTATTTTATGATTCTTTAAAACTTTTCTTAAGGTTTGAATTTTATATCAAATTTATAAGATATATATTTTAAACTTTTGTCATAATATTAATGGTCATATAGAATACTAACTAATTCTAGAAAAAGGGCTTCATCTAGCTGCCTGTACATGTTTTCATATTTGAGTCTCATCAGTTTTCTGCAGGTTATCATGACCATAACATATCATAACAGCAAATTTGAAGTCTCCAAAAAGATGATGAGGCCCTACAATGATGATTCCATCAGGATGATAATAATACCACTAACCTAACAAACACCACCCAAGGATCAGCTTTGGACTACAAACTGCTCAGCACAATTTTTAAATGGCTAGCTGAGATGATCTAGCCTCACAGAGTACTCAAGCAAGGACTTGAGACAAGCCCTGCACTTTTGAATTATGCAGAGACTGGACAACAAATGATACAGTTACCTCTCTCAGGACTTGACAATTAACTCAAAAATTTTCTTTTCAGTATCCCCTAAAGATGCCTTTGCTCCCAGACAGCAGGAAGTGATTTTAAGAATACAATGCCCACATTCTCAAGAGGTGGGGTGAATGGATTTTGTATTTTCCATGGGTTTTGGATAACTGTCATTGTTTAGGATGGTTGGCTACAAGTTGTTAATTGTTAATGGTCAGGAAAAAGGTTAATGAAAGGAAATTAGATTCAGGATTCCTGTTTGAGAAAAAAAAAGAGGGTATGAATAAGAGGTAGATTATTCAATCTACTCTGAAAAGAAAAAAGAGAGAATATGGACATGATAAGATAAAAAGGTAGATTATTGAATCTACTTTTAAAAGGTAACTACTAGTTTTAAATATTTTACATTCAATTGGATTTTTTTATATTGTATACAAATTATGTACATTGATACAAATTTGAGGTTGATTTTGCTAGGATATATTGTACATATATTTGTAATCTTGTATTGTGTCTATACAATTCATTTAAAAATGTAATGCAATTTGCTAATCCTTGAAAGTTATTATGACCAAGTAATTAGGATATAAAGAAATGTAAGTTAGTAGTTAGTCATTACAATCAAACTTGTAGTCATAATAGGTATGTGTTCAAGGTCAAGCAGAGATATATTTTAGATAGACAGGTCATCTTCAAACACTTCAGATCTATAGAATGTGGCATTTAAGATGTTTTAATAACATTTTTTTCTTTTTTATAACTTTGAAACATGTCTGCTCCTGGTAGCACCAATTTACTTCAGAGATGATGGACACTGAAGAAACTCCACATGGGGTTTATTTTCATTGTTGCAAAAGTTAGCCATTGGGCAAGAATATGCCTTCACATTGACTGCTGACAGCATGTTGTCCAAAATGGACAAGCAGGACACAAAACAAGAGACTGCCGATCCTTGCGAAGATAAAGTAGGAAGGCTCTTTAGTAAATATTGCTTCACAAATGAGTCTCTCAGATATGCTAAGCCTGAAGGCTGAAGATGTTGCCCCAATGTTGCAGAGAAGCCTCAGGTGACTGTCCAGGCAGATGGCTGCTTCTGTCATAACTCACATTTTTTGGAAGTTGCTTGTTTGTACTTTCTATTTTACTAGGTAATAGTATTTCTTTCTCAGATCTTTGAGGGAGTTCAAGATTAGATAATTAGATATAGTTATAGTTTTCCTTCTTAACAAATTCAGAACAGAAACTCACTAAAGAGGTGTAAAGTGTATGTTTGAAAGACATCAAAAGATAGTTTTCTATTGGTAATACAAGTTAGGATAGAAAGTAAATTAGGTACATTTTGGACTCATCAAAATAGGATAGATAATGGAATGTTTTCTCTGAATTTGTCAAATGCAAATGGACTAGACATTGTTGATGTACTTATTGACTATATATTGTACTTATTGTATGTAGTTTTTCTTATATTATTTTTAATTATTTTTTATTTTAGACAAAAAAAGGGTAAATGTCATGATATATTGTGTTCCTCAATACATAGTGCACTGCAATAAAGATTATCTGAGGATCAGAAGAAAAAGCCAGACACTATATTAAACATAGAAGTCAGGCAATGGTAGCACATGGCTCTTATCCTAGCATTCAGGAGGCAGAGATCCATCCAGATTTCTATGAGTTGAAGGCCACACTGGAAACAGAGCCAGGTGTGGTGGCACATGCCTTTAATTCCAACACTAGTTAACCATAAAATTCTGGAGGTCTATACAGACAGACAGGAAGTGACAGAGATGAGTAGAAAGAGGAAGTGATATAGCTGGGTAGAGAGAGGAAGTAAGATGGCAGAACAGAAAGGCACATAGTTATGGGTATACAGGAAGTAGCTCTCTTTGGAAGCTGAGAAGTTGGTGAAGTAAGGTTGATTGTGGTTTGTCCTATTTCTCTGATCTCTCAGTTTTCACCCTAATATCTAGCTCAATGGGTTATGTAAGTGTTGTCTTTAGCAATAGGGCCTTCCCACCAGCTTATGAAAGCAACCAATATCCTTGGCAATGGCCTGGATTGCTTCTGGGTTCCCATGGGACCTCTTAGGCCAAACCTTAATTAGATATAACCTATTCCTGGCACTGGAGGTTTCATTTGGTAGCAAGAGTTGTCTAGTTGGGGCTTTGTCACCCCTCAATTTTTAATGATTCCATTTAGATTTCTTTCATGTATGTATATATTTTAATAAGCTTCTACTATAGTGGGTTTTCATATAATCTCTCAAATTGTGCTTAGTTTTAGCTATCCCTCCCCCTATTTCTTCCCTGATCTCTTCTTTGCTTCTTCGCTCCATTTAACCCTCCTATTTCATCTCCCCACCACTAGTCCTCAACTATATATTCTATTTTCTCCTTGGGAGATTCTTCCCTCTCACAGCTGTGCCTTACCTTATACCTCGCCTCTGTGATTACATGGATTGTACCCTGCTTATTGAAGACTTAACAGTTAAGATCCACATACAAGCAAATACATATTGTATTTGTCTTTTTGAGTCTTGTTGGGGACCGATTCCGGACAGTGGTGTCCTTACTTTATCAAGCCTTACAAAGGCAGGAAGTTCCTGGCCTAACCTCAGGCTGTATAACTTCCTGGAGTATGTGCTAATCAGCCAGCTGCAGGGGCCTGGGACCAAAGCGACCTCACCCTCCCTTAGAAATTTTCCATTCTTATCTCCCTGCTTCCCCTGCTCTCCCTCCCTGCCTGAAGCCCTGCTTATAAGCCTCAACACCCAGTCAATAAACGAGACCTCCACGCAACTCAGAATGTCTCTGTCTTCCTTTACATGCCTGGTCTCCTTTCTCTCTCACCCCCATTGATCTTTCAGGAGGTGCCTCCTCGGGTCTCATCAAATAACCTGACCCGTGGGACTGGGCAAGTGGTGCCCGAACGTGGGGCTCGAGGCACGGTGACCTGCCGGACGATGGACAACGGAAGGGGCCCCGGAGAGGATCAGGGTAGAGACGCCCGGACCGCATCACTCATGCAACGCGGGAGAGTCTTGAGGTAAGTATGTCGTCCCATCAATCATGGGCAAAAATTTATCTAAAGAGGCTGTTTTTCTAAAGGAGATGAAAAGGTAATCTTAGGGAGAGAGGAATAAGAGTTAAGAAAAAGGATTTGATAAAATTCTTCCAATATGCGGAGGAGAATGTCCCTGGTTAGTGATTAATGGACCAGGAATTCACCCTCTGACTTGGAACAAGGTTGGAAAAGATATTAACAAATTAATCAGAGATGGGGAAAATGTCCCCGACGCCTTTTTTAGTTTTTATGGTGTGATTAGAGATGTTCTAAAGGAAGCAGAGGGAGATGGGCATGTTTCACATTTACTAGCCCTTGCAGAGGATTTTCTCTCAAACTCCCCCTGTCTGACACCCAAGGGTCCAGAGGTTTATTGACATCTACCAGTAAGAGCGCTCTCTGTCCTGTCTGTGTTTCTCTGTCATGTTACTTTTGTTTTGTACCGGTCAATCGATTTGTACTTTGCAGGCTCTCACTGGGGCAGACATGTCCAGACAGTGAACCTGGCGGCGAAGGGAGATGTCCCAGAGCCCTAAGGCCATCTCAGAAGTGACCATTTGGTTTAGGAGCATCTTTGGGTATCTTCCCCCACGATGGGAGGAAGTGCCACTTTGTATTTTGTCCTGGGAAATTGTCAGAGCCATTTTGTGGGGTTTTTTGTATGTTTTGTTGTGATCATTGTTACTTTACTCTCTCCTTCTCTTCCAAGAAAAAAAAGGTGCATGTCTGACTGACAGGGATGTGGAAGCCCCTGATGTCTGTTTGATTAAGGACAGAGATCCTCCAGTCTGGATTGTTTTTGATGTGATTGAGCCTGGAGGGTTACCCCACACACACACTCAGAGCACATCAGGCTGTCATTGTTCTTGGAGCTTTGTTGGTTGTTTTGTTGGGGCAAAGTTTTTTCATGTGCCCTTGGTCTTGTGTGTAATGTATTAATTGTTTTTATTGTTGACTTGATTGTGATGGACGCTATGGGACAGTTCCCTTCTTCTCTACTAGACCTTTGCCTAGCCCACTGGAAGGATGTGTGAGCCACAATAGAGGGAACTGGGTCCCCCACCCCCACTCCCGATTGAACTGAGATAAACAGGTAGCTCCTGCCACGTGGGGCTTGCATACTGCAGGAGGGGCTTGCTGGCTGTGAATGAGGCCATCGTCTCAGTGCTGATGTTCCAGTTCTTGGATTGTCTGTGTAAATGTTATTTGTTTCTGTCTGCTAACCTCCCTTATTTTCCTAGAGGAAGAGGAGGAAAGACAGGCATAACAAAGGCCACCTCCGTCCCTCCCTAACTCTCTTGCTACCAGGACTGCAACCAGCTGGCTGCTCTCACGAGGGTGGGGGTGCGTGCTCTCTGTACAGGCAGGCAAAGACAGGAGCTCTGGACAGGGCAATGGGGACTGCCTGCAATTGACAAAAACTGTGTGAACACTAAAGAGAGAATCTGACCCTCCCTTCCTTTACTGTGATAACTTCAAGGTCTCTTCTGCCCGCCAGCAGCTTCTCTTGTTAACCCTTCTCTGTCCTGGTATTGCTTAAAAATAAATGTTAAATTACCAGTTCAAGATACTGGGAAAATTATGCTTTTGTTTCCACAGGAAAAATAAAAATTTACATGGTGTGAAACCTCAATAACCCCCCTTCCTCTATCCCCTACAGACAAAGAGGAGCCTAAACCAGGATTCCTAAGTGTAGATAAGAAGTTAGACCCCTTTTTCCCAGGTGGCTTTATCAGCTACAGAAACTTAGAAAAATACAGAGTCAGAATATATGACCATCTGGCAGAGGCTAAGTGGTCATAAAACATCCCAAACTTCTCGAACCCCGGAGACAGCTCATAAAACTCCTAGACACGGTTGTTTAACAAACAAGAAATAAAGATAATATGAAAAATTACTGATGTGAACAAGAAGGAAGGCGGGCTGTGAGAGATGAATTATGTGGTCTGTGCCTTTAAGAACTAGCCTCACTAAGAAAGGGGCGCTCCTTCCAATCTCCCTGCTGTGCATGAGAGATTTGGAACGAGCCCCCTGCCATGGCTTGTAAACTTTGACTTCATCTGAATAAACCTTGCTTTTTGCATTCTGTACCTAAGTCTCCCAATGGCTTCTTTGGGGGCAATCTGGGCATAACAATGGGTTTTGGTCATTTGAGTTCAGTGGGTTACAAATACTTGCCATCATTTAAGAGAATTGGTTTCAAATTATTGTTGGTTAAGATAAAATATAATGTTTTTATAAAAAATGACTTGAGATATATATAAAAAAACAGAAACATGTTTCAGATTTCTTTGTCTTGCTATTCTGCTGTTACATTGAGACTCCAAAGGGTCATAGTTGTAAAAATGTCTGTCTACTCTACAGGTATGAATGAAAAAATGTGGCCACATGTATGTTTGGTTTTGAATGTCTGAGTTTGCATGTCCTTTGTGTTAAGAAATGCAAGTTAATACTAGTCATCTGGCTATTCAGATACTAGTTTAAAGCATAAACTGTTCTATTTTAAAAAAAAAATTTAAAAAAACTAAGAGGTATATTTGACTAATACGTCTATAGGAGAACAAATTGGCCTGGTTATTGTTACCAAACTTAGAGATATTTTCAAGATTAGGCCTAGATTTGTTTGGCTCAGATACATTTAATAGATAATGGTCCTCAAACCTGTGAAAGATCTGATGAATATGGCATTTACATTATTTGATAAAAAGCTTACTATAGCAAACAGAGACTCTGAGCTCCCCAGCTCCTAGCAATGACTCCCAAGGTCTCCAAAGAAGATATGGAACAATGACAAGAAGATGCCACCTGAATTGTGGACAATGCTGTCCTGACACCTGTCCTGCCAACACTATGAAGACTATAGGAGCCTGGGATGATGACAGTCTGGGTAATGGATAGTCTATGTTGTTTTTTTAAATAGACTTAAAAGTCTGCACTCAGGTAAAGTTTATCCTTCTCAGATCTTTGATGACATTGATTACTGGAATAGCTATAGCTTTCTCAGCTTAGTAATTGATCAATGGATTAATTAATTAAAGCTAATAAGTCTCTTTAAAAAAGATAAACAGGTTCTAAATATAGACTTACAGATGCTTTTCATTGGGCCAAGGAAATTTCAGCCCAATCTATACTTGATTCTCTAGATAGAAAAGACACTATGGATTTCAGGGCAAATTGATAATACTACAATTACTAAGACTATGGGTCTAAAAGTTCCAAATAAGTTCATAAGTTTTAACTCCTGTTCCTAGTTTATATCTGTCTCAACAGGTTTCCACTTGGCTGACAGATACATCCAAGCATCATTTGCTGGTGACAACCTACTGCAAATGACTATGAGCCCTGAACTTGCTGAAAGCTGATATGGACCAATTCAGCCGATATGCATACCATCTCTTCAGCTGGTCAATAAAACATTCCCTCTTGTCTTTGACTAACATTCTGGCTTTCCAGGGCCTTGAGAACAACGTCCCAATGTCAGCAGGAAGTAATTATAGAAGAGAGAAAACATCGACCCTGTTTCCCCCCACCCTGGAATGTTAGATCAAAAGGGAATTTCTTGTCATAGGGAACCTGAGATAAAGTTCCATGTTCCTTGAAGATAAGGAACTCTGTCAGCCATCATAAGGCTTTTGGCCCTGTACTTCTCCTAATTACTGTTGGCTCTTATATCACTGATGTCTTAACTAAATGATGATTCATGTCTGGGTACCACTAAACTGAGGATGCTAGAATTCCAATATCCGTCTCTGAACCCATGACACACTTGCAGATGGCAAAAACTAAATAAGGGGAAGCTCGCTTTGCCATTGATAATGGGAAAACTCTTATGTTCTGGTCCAATTAGTCTCCGATATGGAATTCTTTGAGCAGAGAGGCAGATACACTTGAGAACCTGTGTCTATGACTATTGCCCTCTTGTTAGGTATTGGGGCATCACTGCAGGAATTGGTACAGGAACTACTGCCCTCGTGCAGAGCAACCACCTTATGCAGTTACAAATGGCTATGACTACTGACCTAGAGGCCATAGAAAGATCCATTTCTGCTCTGGAGAAATCTTTAACCTCGCTCTCTGAGGTTGTGTTACAAAACATAAGAGGTCTAGATTTACTAATTTTTAAAGGAGGGGGGATTAAGTGCAGCCTTGAAGGGAGAATGCTGCTTTTATGCCGACCATACTGGTATTGTCAGGGAATCGATGGAAAAATTAAGGGAAAGGCTGGCTCAAAGAAAAAGGGAGTTTGAAAATCAGCACGGGTGGTTTGACCTTTGGTCCCTGGGCCTTTCAGTGGTTGACTCGATTTATCAAAAATCAGATTGATTCGGCCTTACCACGACACGTTTCGATTCATTATCACAGAGTAGATTCCGAGGAGGCCGGCCAGGAGCCCCATCAAGGACTCAGATTCAGTGTCCTAAGGCCCTAGTGTCCCCACGGTCCTGCTAGAGGGTACTCAATGACGGGAATAGTACAGGGCCCACGCCAGAGACAACAGCGTACAGAGGTCGCCCGAGACCGGCTCAACACGGCATGCAGCCGAGCGTGGGAAGCCCCCTGTGTAGCCTAAGACAGGGACTCTCTCGGACCACCCCAATCACATGGACTTGGTCCATTTTTGAGAAAAGAGGGGGAACTGTTGGGGACCGATTCCGGACAGCGGTGTCCTTACTTTATCAAGCCTTACAAAGGCAGGAAGTTCCTGGCCTAACCTTGGGCTGTATAACTTCCTGGAGTATGTGCTTATCAGCCAGCTGCAGGGGCCTGGGACCAAAGCGACCTCACCCTCCCTTAGAAATTTTCCATTCTTATCTCCCTGCTTCCCCTGCTCTCCCTCCCTGCCTGAAGCCCTGCTTATAAGCCTCAACACCCAGTCAATAAACGGAGACCTCGACGCAACTCAGAATGTCTCTGTCTTCCTTTACTTGCCTGGTCTCCTTTCTCTCTCACCCCCATTGATCTTTCAGGAGGTGCCTCCTCGGGTCTCATCAAATAACCTGGCCCGTGGGACTGGGCAGAGTCTGGGTTACCTCTATCCATTTACCTGATATTTTCATAATTTCATTTTCTAATGGCTGATTAATATTGCATGTACCATATTTCTTTTATCCATTCATCCAATGAGGGACATTATACTTTTTCAAATATATAGCTATTATGAATAGAGCAGCAATGAACATTGATAAACAAGTGTCTTTGTAGTAGGATATAGAGTACATTGAGTTTATGCCCGAGAGTAGTACAGCTGCATCTTGAGGTAGATCTATTCCTAGCTTTCTAAGAAACTGACACACTAATTTCCATAGTGGCAATATGCTATATGAGTTTGTACTTTCACCACAATAAATGAGTGTTCCCCTTACTCCCTTACTTATTCTAACCAGCATGATCTGTTACTTGTTTTATTGATCTCAGCCATTCTAACAGATGTGAGATAAATATCTTAAAGTAATTTTAATTTGCGTTTACCTGATGGCTAAGGATATTGAACATTTCTTTACGTAATTCTTGTTCATTTGTGTTTCATCTTTTGAAAATTCTCTGTCTAGGTTTATACCCTATTTTTTAGTTGGGATATTTGTTTTCCTGTTATCCAGTTTTTTAGTTATTTATATATTTTTGATATTAGCCTTCTATCACATGTAGAGTTAGTAAATACTTTTTCCCATTTTGTAGCCTGCTGTTTTGTCCAAATGATAGTGCCCTTTTTCATTCAGAAGCTCTTCAGTTTCATGAGGTTCCATTTATTAATTGTTGTTCTTAGTGTTTGTGCTGTTGATGTTGTGTTCAGAAAGTCTTTTCCTGTGTCAATGAGTTAAAGAATACTCCCCACTTTCTATGCTACCAGGTTCAGTATATCTTGTTTTATGCTGAGGTCTTTGACCCATTTGGAGTTGAGTTTTGTGCAGGGTGATAAGTATGTACCTATTTGCATTCCTTTACATGTGGCCATCAAGTTTGACCAGAACCATTTGTTGAAAATGATGTCTTTTTTACACTGTGTATTTATGGCTTCTTTGTCAAAAATCACATCCATAGGTATGTGGACTTATGTCTGAGCCTTCAGTTTGATTCTATTAATCAATATATCAGTTTTGTGCCAATGCCATGTTATCTTATTACTATAGCTTTGTAGTAAAACTTGGAACCTTGAGGATGGTGATACCTTCAACAGTTCTTTTATTATTTAAGATTATTGTTGCTATCCCATTATTTGTGTTTCCATATGAAGCTGAACACTGCCCTTTCATGATTTGTAAAGAATTGTGTTGGAATGTTGATGTGAATTGTGTTGAATCTGTAGATTGTTTTTGGTGGGATGGTCAGTCACAATATTACTGCAACCTATCAATGAGCAGGGGATATCATTCCATCTTCTGATATCTTCTTCAAATATTTATTCAATGTCATCAGACAAGTCTTTGACTTGCTTGGTTAGAGTTATCCCAAGAAAATTTTTGAGGCAATTGTGGAAGTTATTATTTCTCTGATTTCTTTCTCAGTCTGTTTCTCATTTGAGTATAGTACGGTCACTTATTTTTATGTGCTAATTTTGTATCCTGATACTTTGATGAAAAGCTTTATCAGCTATAGGTTTCACGGTGGAGTTTTTAGGATCACTTATGTATACTATCATATCATCTGCAAATAATGATACTTTAATTATTTTCTTTCCTATTTGCATCCCTCGATCTCCTTCAGTTGTCTTATTGTTCTAGCTAAGACTTCGAGTACTATATTGAGTAGGTATGGAGAGAGTGGACAGCCTTGTCTTGTTTCTGATTTTAGTGAAATTGCTTTGGGAATGCTAACCTCCATTTAGGTTGATATTTGCCATGGGCTTGCTATAAACTACCTTTATTAAGTTGAGTTATATCCTTTGGATCCCTTGTCTTTCTTGAACTTTTATCATGGAAAGATGTGGTACTTGTGGGAGGCTTTTTCTGCATCTAATGAGATGATCTGTGATCTCTTAGAGTTTATAGAACATCTGTCCAGACCCTTCTAGGTTTTATACTCTCCATTAAAAATCAGAATCATTCTAATTCTGTCTTATATGTTACTTGGTATTTTCCATTCTAAGTTTTTAACATTTTCTTTGTTCTATGCATTTAATGTTTTTATCATTATGTGCTATTGGAAATTTCTTTTCTGGTGCAGTTTTTTGTTTTGTTTTGTTTTGTTTTGTTGCTGTTGTTTTGGGGTTTTGGGGCTTTTTTTAGTTTTTGTTTTGTTTTGTTTTTTGAGTTGTGAATGATTCTTTTACCTTCATGGGCATCTCCTTCTTTATGTTAGAGAAATTTTCTTTTATGACTTTTTTCAGAAATATTTTCTGTGCCTTTGACCTGGATTTCTTATCTTTTCTCTAGTAGTATTATTCTTAGATTTGGTTTTTTCATAGTTTCTCAGATTACATAGATGTTTGTAGCCTGTTTTTTTATTTTATACTTTCTTTGACTGAGATATTCATTTCTTCTATCTTGTTGTCAATGACTGAGAGTCTTTCCTGTATTACTTGTATTTTATTAGTGATGTTTGCCTCTAAAGTTTTTGTTTTCTTCCTAAATTTTTTATTTCCAGTTTTACTTCAGTTTGGGTTTTCTTTAGTGATTCTGTGTAGTAGGACAGGCCCATAGGGTTGAGGAAATTGGCTCAGACCAGTTGCCAAGGCATGCACATAATGTATTTCTTAAGTGTCAACTTGGAGTCTGCCTGAGGACCTAGCAACAGGAGCTGTCAGAGTTCCTGATTGTGCTCAACCAATGAGGGACAACCACACAGATTAGGTGCTAGGAGGAGGGTATATAAGGCCTTTCCTGTTACTGAATAAATGAGTTATTTGCCTTCAATGGACTCCTGTTGTCTGTGTCATTGATGCCGAGCCTTCTCACCCATTCCCCAAGGAAGTCAGTAGTATCCAAGCTACAATTCTGTTCCTACTTTTGTGTCTTGAACTGTTTTCGATGTTTAGTTCCAACATTTGTTTGTGTTTACAAAGACTTCATTAATGGATTTATTCATATTCTGTTTAAGGTCATTGAACATACTCATGATTTTTATTATGAAGTCCTTGTCTTGTGCTTCAGCTGTATGATATTTCTCAGGACTTATTGTTATAGAGCTTCTAGATTCTGGTAACAACATATTGTCTTGGGTGTTAATGATTGTGTTTTTTTTTTTTACTGGTATCTAGGCATCTGGGTTTTGTATGATTATAATTCTAGGTGTTGACATCTGGTCTTGTCTTTGATGGGTAGATGTTCCATTCCTTGGTTTCTATTGTCTTCACTGGATCTTAGGGTAGCAGTAGGTTGAATGGCAGAAAATGCTTCTGAGCCTGCTCCATATGTAGACACTGGGACTCCTGAGTATAACATGTTTTTAGGTAGTGAGGGCTGACATGAAGGGAAACAGATGGACTGAGTGGTCCACAGAAAGGAAGAAAGCTTAGTTTGCTGTGACATTATGCAGAATCCTCAAGGAATAAAATTAGATAGGGAGGACAGACTTGTGAAAGTGGTTTGCTACAAGGTTGGGATGGGACTGGGGAATTTGCAATGGAGAACAGGAAGGAGAATGAAGATCACCTACTTAATTCCCAAAGTGGCATGGCCATTGGGTTCCCAAGTAGAGAGTGCCTCCAGGTATTGGTGGCTGACACATAAGAATGGGGTGACGGAGAAAGGCTGGTTCCACTATGAGGATCAATGGAGTTCCCAGAGAATGGAGGCAGAAAGGGAGGACAGGCTTCTGCAAGCAGTCTGCCTGAAGGACGAGGATGAGTCTCCTTAGTGTGAACTATTCTGAAAAAAGCCACTGAGTCTGTGGAGACCAGTGCTGGGAATGATTCTCGTCAGTGTGAACTATACTGGAAAAAGTCACTGAGTCTGTAAAGTCCAAGGAGACTTGTAGACTTTTTTTAATAATAGCACAGATTTAAAAACCTAAATGTTAGACAGGAAAGAGAACACAGCTCTGTGACTAAGGAATTACACGTGAATTACTAAGCAGCAATTTAACACAATTGTTACAAAGAATTTCCAGTGACAGAAAACTGCTCAAGACAGAAGTTAATGGTGGGAAAACAAAATTTTTGAAGACTAACATGACAATCATGACCAGTAACACCTTAAATCTGTACATATAAAGATCAGTCTGAAATATACTGAAAAGAAATATACAAACACATATTTGTAACATTTTACAATTTTCTACAATTTGAACACATAAACATAAGTATTCTAACTTCATGAAAACATATCCTATACAAATAAGATTATAGATTTTGGTGAGCAGCAACTGAAAACACAGGTTTAGTTGTGAGAATAACTTATGTTTGTATCCTACTCATACCAAAGTGAGATGAGACACTTACTAAATGTCTTTGAAACCCAAGAAAGTGACCTAGTATATTAGCTATGATTCCCTAGAGTATCATAACTTACATAATGAATCTATCTATTTACACCTATAGAAAGGGAATTTATTAGAATGACTTACAGGCTGCAGCTCAGCTAATCCAACAATGGCAGGCTGTGAAAGGAATGTCCAAGAATCCAATTCACAAGGATGGATGTCTTCTGTATATGCTGGAGTCCCAAGGAAGTAGGTTCTAATGCCAGTGAAGGAATGGATGTGCTAACAAGGCAAGGGGTAAGCAGACAAAGCAAAAAAGCTTCCTTATTCTATGCTCTTATATGGACTTCCAGCAGGTAGTATGGCCCAGATTAAAGGCATGTCTTCCCACCTGAAGGTTTGGATCACAGGTGAATCTTCCTGTCTCAAAGGTCCCAACTAGAAGTGGATTCACCTGCTTCAAACCAAGCAAAAAAATCTCTCACAAGTGTGTCCTCCATTTCTGGATTGTAGTTCATTCCAGATGCAGTTAGGTTGACAGCTGAAAATAGCCATCATACCTAGTTACCTTTTTTAAATAGGCAAAAAAATTGTATGCTCTGAAGAAAAAGCAAAGTGTGTCATTTTAAAACAAAACAGAAAACAAACAACAACAAAAAACCCAGCCAAACTATAAAAAAATCTATAAAGGAACTAGATAGTCTCAATATTGAACTATACCAGGCACATAAAGAATAGACAAGATCAGTTCTTCCCATATTATTCTCAAATAAAGGAGCAAAGAAAAACTTCCTGACTTATCCCATGAGGCTAGCATGGTCTTGGTAACAAAAATGAAGAAAGGAAACCCATGGGTTAATGTCCCGAATACACTGGGATATTAAAACCCCAACAAGATCTTAGCAGAGTCCAGCAACCCAGAAATTGGCTGAGGACTAACAAGATGCCTCAGTGGATAAAGCATATGTTGGACAAGCCTGAGGACCTGAGTTTCATCCCTTGAATCCATGGTGGAATGGAAGATATAACTTCTGAAAGTTGACCTCTGACTTCCACATATGTATTCACATGCTATGGCACACATGTGACACACACATTACCATCATCACTGTAAAATGGAAAACCATTCTGTAGCATAGCCAAGTAGGACTTTACCGAGGCTAACAAGGTTGATTCCATCCATTAAATCAATGTGATATTAGGAGATGAGAGAATAAAGAGTCCTGGGCATGATGATTCATGCCTATCACCCTGTATATAGCTGATACAGAAGGACTGACCTGAGTTCAAGGCATTCCAAGTACTAGACCAATGTAGACCACATAGAAACAGCCTCTCATAATAAGAGAGAGAGAAAGAGTCCAGTGTCTTTTTTGTTTATTTTTGAGACTGTGCTTTAATCACATTTCTCCCTTCCCTTTCCTCCCTCGAAACTCTCCCAGTATCTTTTTATTAAGAAAAAACTAGCTGAGACTTAGAGACCAGCCCCCAGCTCCCATCCTTCCCTGGACTTCCCATCTGGACAAGAGGAAGGCTCCCCTTCTCCAAGACCCCCAGCAGACCCTGCAGTCTCCATGCCTTGCACCCATACCCATCATCGCCCTAGACCCCAGCCACTTCCTGAGACTTAGACACCAGCCCCCAGCTCCCATCCTGCCCTGGACTTCCCATCTAGACAAGAGGTAAGTGCCTGGGCTCAGCCTAGATCCCATCCCTGGGCACCAGCCATTCCAGGGAAGACCTGCCCAACTTGGCCCCAGATTCTGGCCATTGGGTAGGATCCCTTCCACCCCCATTGGGAAGGCTCCCCTTCTCCAAGACCCCTGGCAGACCCTGCAAACTCCACACCCTGCCCCCACACCCATCATCACCCAAGACCCCAGCCACTTCCTGAGACTTAGAGGCCAGCACCCAGCTCTAATCCTGCCCTGGACCTCCCATCTGGACAAGAGCTCCCATCCCACCCCGGAGCTCCCATCTGGACAAGAGAGAGACTTCCTGAATCTGTCAGCTCTGTCTGGACCAAGTGTGCTGATAAGACCAAGAACGAAACCACAAGGAGATGGGCAGACATCAAGGCAGAAGTACATACAACAAAATGAAGAGCAATACAGCATCACCAGAACCTAGCCCTCCTCCAACATCTAGACCTGAACATCAAAAAATGGAAGAAGCAGAAGAAAACAGCCTTATGAATAACATCATAAAGAAGGTAGAGGCTTATATAGAAGGAATCACAAATGAAATTGAGGAAAAGACAAATAAAAAATGGGAAGAATGCTATAAAAAAATAGAAGAAAAGGACAAATAAAGCAGAAGAAAACAATAAAGCCCTGGAAGTAAACAATAAAGCCCTGAAAGAAAATCATGAAAAAGCAATGAAAGAGATGAAGGAAACAGTCCAAGACCTGAAAAGGGAAATAGAAAAAATGAAGAAGACACAAACAGAGGGAATGCTGGAAATAGAAAATCTGAGTAAATGAACGAGAACTTCAGATGCAAGTATAACCAACAGAATATAAGAGATGGAAGAGAGGATCTCTGGAGTTGAAGATACGGTAGAAGAAATAGATTCATCAGTCAAAGAAAACACTAAAGCCAACAAAGTCATTACCCAAAATGTCCAAGAAATTTGGGACACCATGAAAAGACCAAACCTATTAATAATAGGGATAGAGGAAGGAGAAGAATACCAACTCAAAGGCACAGAAAATATATTCAATAAGATCATAGAAGAAAACTTTCCCAACTTAAAGAAGGAAATGCCTATGAAGATACAAGAAGCCTATAGAACACCGAACATACTAGACCCCCCAAAAAAGTCTCCTCGCCACGTAATAATTAAACTAAACCTACAGAATAAAGAAAGAATATTAAGAGCAGCAAAGGAAAAAGGCCAAGTGACTTAAAAAGGCAAACCCATCAGAATAGCACCTGATTTCTCAATGGAGACTTTGAAAGCCAGAAGGACCTGGACAGATGTAATGCAAACACTAAGAGACCATGGATGCCAACCTAGACTAATATACCCAGCAAAACTTTCAGTCATCATAGACGGAGTGAACAAGACATTCCAAGACAAAGCCAGATTTAAAAAATACTTATTCACAAACCCAGGCCTACAGAAAACACTAGAAGGAAAATTCCAACCTAAGGAAGTCAGATACACCCACAAAAACACAGGCAATAGATAAAGCCACAGCAGTAATCCCCAAAGAAGAGAAGTACACACACACTACAACCAAAAAATAACAGGAATGAACAATCACTGGTCATTAATATCCCTTAATATCAATGGACTTAATTCACCTATAAAAAGACACAGGTTTACAGAATGGATACAAAAGCAGGACCCATCTTTCTGCTGCATACAAAAAACACACCTGAAATTCAAAGATAGACACTACCTAAGAATAAAAGGCTGGGAAAAGACTTTCCAAACAAATGCTCTTAAGAAACAAGCGGGTGTAGCCATCCTAATATCCAGCAAAATAGACTTCAAACTAAAATCAATCAAAAGAGATCAAGAAGGACATTACATACTCATCACAGGAAAGATCTACCAAGATGAAGTTTCAATTCTGAACATTTATGCTCCAAACACAAGGGGACCCACATATGTAAAAGAAACATTACTAAAGCTTAAACCACATATAAAACCCCACACATTAATAGTGGGAGACTTCAACACCCCACTTTCACCACTGGACAGATCTCCCAAATCGAAACTTAACAGAGAAATAAAGGACTTAACTGATGTCATGACTCAAATGGACTTAATCGATATCTACAGAACATTCCATCCTAATAAAAAAGAATATACCTTCTTCTCAGCACCTCATGGAACCTTCTCTAAAACTGACCACGTACTTGGTCACAAAGCAAATCTCAACAGATACAAAACAATAGGAATAACCTCCTGTGTTCTATCAGACCACCACGATTTAAAGTTAGATTTCAACAACAACAAAAACTACAGAAAACCTACAATCTCATAGAAGCTGAATAATGCTCAACTGAATCACTAATGGGTTAAGGAAGAAAGAAAGAAAGAAATTAAAGACTCCCTAGAGATCAACGAAAATGAAGACACCACATACTAAAACTTATGGGACACTATGAAAGCAGTGCTAAGAGGGAAATTCATAGCACTAAGTGCCCACATAAAGAAGTTGGAGAAATCTCATACTAGTGACTTAACAGCACACCTGAAAGCTCTAGAACAAGAAGAAGCAAAGTATCCCAGGAAGAATAGACACCAGGAAATTATCAAAGTGAGAGGTGAAATCAATAAAATAGAAACAAAGAGAACAATACAAAAAATTAATGAAACAAAGAGTTGGTTCTTTGAGAAAATCAACAAAATAGACAAGCCCTTATCCAAACTAACCAAAAGACACAGAGAGAGCATCCAAATTAACAAAATCAGAAATGAAAAGGGGGACATAACAACAGACATTGAGGAAATCCAGAGAATCATCAGGTCATACTTCAAAAACCTCTACTCTACAAAACTGGAAAATCTAAAAGAAACTGATAATTTTCTGGTTAGGTACCACATACCTAAGTTAAATCAAGACCAGATAAACTTTTTAAATAGCCCAATAACCCCTAAGGAAATTAAATTAAATTAAAAGTCTCCCAACCAAAAAAAAAGCCCAGGAACAGATGGTTTCAGTGCAGAATTCTACCAGATCTTCAAAGAAGAGTTAATACCAATACTCTTTAAATTGTTCCACACAATAGAAACAGAAGGGACATTACCAAACTCCTTCAATGAGGCTACAATTACCCTGATTCTTAAATCAAACAAGGATGCAACAAAGAAAAAGAACTACAGACCGATCTCCCTCATGAACATTAATGCAAAAATACTCAATAAAATACTGGCAAACAGACTCCAAGAACACATCAAAACAATTATCTACCATGATTAAGTAGGCTATATCCTAGGGATACAAGGGTGGTTCAACATACTAAATTCCGTCAATGTAATACACCATATAAACAAACTCAAAGAAAAAAAACCACATGATCATCTCACTAGATGCAGAAAAGGCATTTGACAAAATCCAACACCCCTTCATGATAAAGGTCTTGGAGTGATCAGGAATACAGGGAACATACCTAAACATATTAAAGGCAATTTAGAGCAAGCCAACAGCCAACATCAAATTAAATGGAGAGAAACTCAGAGCGATTCGGCTAAAATCAGGAACAAGGCAAGGCTGTCCACTCTCTCCATACTTATTCAATATAGTACTTGATGTTCTAGCCTGAGCAATAAGACAACATAAGGAGATTAAGGGGATACAAATTGGAAAGGAAGAAGTCAAGCTTTCCCTATTTGCAGATGACATGATAGTATACTTAAGTGACCCCAAAGATTTAACCAAGGAACTGATACAACTTATAAACACCTTCAGCAACATAGCAGGATACAAGATCAACTCAAAAAAATCAGTAGCCCTCCTATATACAATTGACAGACTGAGAAGGAAATCAGAGATACATCACCCTTTACAATAGCCACAAACGTTATAAAATACCTTGGGGTAACACTAACCAAGCAAGTGAAGGACCTATATGACAAGAACTTTAAGTCCCTGAAAAAAGAAATTGAAGATGGAAAGATCTCCCATGCTCATGGGTAGGCTGGATTAACATAGTAAAAATGGCAATTTTACCAAAAGCAATCTACAGATTCAATGCAATCCCCATCAAAATACCAACACAATTCTTCACAGACCTGGAAAGAACAATACTCAACTTCATATGGAAAAACAAAAAACTCAGGATAGCCAAAAGAATCCTGTACAATAAAACAACCTCTGGAGGCATCACAATCCCTGACCTCAAACCTACAATAGAGCTACAGTAATAAAAACAGCTTGATACTGGCATAAAAACTGACATGTGGACCAATGGAATCAAATTGAAGACCCTGAAATTAATCTGCACACCTATGAACATACAATTTTTGACAAAGAAGCCAAAAGTGTACAATGGAAAAATGAAAGCATATTCAACAAATGGTGCTGGCATAACTGGATATCAACGTGTAGAAGGCTGCAAATAGATCCACATCTGTCACCATGCGCAAAACTTAGGTCCAAGTGATCAAAGACCTCAACATAAATCCAGGTACTCTGAACCTGATAGAAGAGAAAGTAGGAAGTACTCTTGAATGCATTGGCATAGGAGATCACTTCCTAAATATAACACCAGTAGCACAGACACTGAGAGAAACAATCAATCAATGGGACCTCTTGAAACTGAGAAGCTTTTGTAGAGCAAAGGATACAATCAACAAGGCAAAGTGACAACCTACAGAATGGGAATAGGTCTTCACCAACCCCACATCTGACAGAGGACTGATATCCAGAATATATAAAGAACTCAAGAAATTAGACATCAAAATGCCCAACAATCCAATTAAGAAATGGACTATAGAACTAAAGAGAGAATTCTCAACAGAGGAAACTCAAATGGCTGAAAGACATTTAAGGAATTGCTCAACATCCCTAATTATTAGGAAAATGCAAATCAAAACAACTCTGAGATACCACCTTATGCCTGTCAGAATGGCTAAGATCAAAAACACTGAAGACACCTTATGCTGGAGAGGATTTGGAGCTAGGGGAACTCTCCTCCACTGCTGGTGGGAATGCAAGCTTGTACAACCACTTTGGAAATCAATATGGTGCTTTCTTAGAAAACTGGGAATCAATCTCCCCCAAGATCCAGCTATACTACTCTTGGGCATATACCCAAGGAATACTCAATCATACCACAAGGGCACATGCTCAGCTATATTCATATCAGCATTGTTTGTAATAGCCAGAACCTGGAAACAACCTAGATGCCCTTCAACTGAAGAATGGATAAATAAAATGTGGTATTTATGCACAATGGATTACTACTCAGCAGAGAAAAACAATGACATCATGAGGTTTGCAGGCAAATGGATAGAACTAGAAAAAATCATCCTGAGTGAGGTAATCCAGACTCAGAAAGACAAACATGGTATGTACTCACTCATAGGAGGATACTAAATGTAAAACAAAGATGACTAGACTGCTACTCACAACTCCAGGGAGGCTACCTAGAAAACAGGACCCCAAGAAAGACACAGGGATCACCCAGTGACGGAGAAATGGATGAGATCTACATGAACAACATGGATGTGAGTGGGGGTAATGAAGGGCAAGTGTCTAGAGAAAGAGAGCTTAGGGGAGTGGGAGATCCCAGCTGGATCAAAAACAGAGAGGGAGAACAAGGAATAAAAGACCATGATAAATGAAGATCACATGAGAATAGGAAGAAGCAAAGTGCTAGAGAGGCCCATAGAAATCCACAAAGATACCTCCACAATAGACTACTGGCAATGGTCGAGAGACAGCCCGAACTGACCTACTCTGGTGATAGGATGGCCAAACACCCTAACTGTCGTGCTAGAAACTCCATCCAATGACTGAGGGAACCGGATGCAGAGGTCCATGGCCAGGCCCCTGGCAGAGCTCCAGGAGTCCAATTGGCGAGAAAGATGAGGGTTTGTATGAGCGAGAATTGTTGAGACCAAGGTTGGATAAAGCACAGGGACAAATAGCCAAATGAATGGAAACACATGAACTATGAACCAATAGCTGAAGAGCCCCCAACTGGATCAGGCCTTCTGGATCAGTGAGACAGTTGATTAGCTTGATCTGTTTGGGAGGCATCCAGGCAGTGGGACTGGGTCCTGTACTCAGTGCATGAGTTGGCTGTTTGAAACCTGGGGCTTATACAGCGACCCTTGGCTCAGCCTGGGAGAAGGGGACTGGACCTGCCTGGACTGAATCTACCAGGTTGAACTTAATCCTCAGGGGAGGCTTTGCCCTGGAGGAGATAGGAATGGGGGGTCAGATGGGGGGAAGGGAGGGAGGGGGGAGAACAAGGGAATCCGTGGCTGATATGTAAAATTAAATTAAATTATAAAATAAAAAAAACTAAAAAAAGAAAAAAAACTATCCCTGTCTCAGAAATCTAGAACACACTGGAAGTTCTCTGATGTAGTAAATGGTACTTAAGCAAATTCACAGTTAAGATTGCATCTGATAGTGAGATGCAAGTCCCTCCCCTCCAAAAGCAGGGAAGAAAGAATAGTGTTAGCCACTTTCTGGTGGCTGTGACAAAACTTCCAGATGGGCAATCTAAGTGAGTGGGGACTGATTTGAACTCATGGTTTCTGAAGTTTTAGTGCACAGTCCTTGGTTCTGTTCCTGCTGGGCCTGTGCTGAGACTGAGCTTCCTAGAGGAAGCATAGAGGGGGAAAGCAGCTGCCTCACAGTGGCCAGGAAGCAGAGAGGGGGTGGACAGGATAAGACACACCCTCATCATCACACACTTGTGACCTGTGTCCTTCAGCCAGTCACCAATTTCTGAAGTTTCCAGAACTTTCATAAATAGCTTCTTCAGCTAGAGACACTGCCTTCAACACTAAGCCTGAAGGGACATTTTATATTCAATCATGACAACCAGAGTGCCCACTTTTACAAGTTCTCTTCAACATTGTAGTGGAGATCATAAGCAGGCAGTTGGATTAGAAAAGTAAATAAAAGATGTCAAGACTGGGAAGGAACAGATAAGACCATGTCTATTTGCTGATGGCATGTCTTTATACAGAACACAGAATGCCAAGAACAAACACATGCATTAGAGTTAACAAAACAAATTCACTGAGGCCACAAAATACAAGTCAACGTAGAAACTCCACTGTATCTCTATATATTGACAATATATGTCAATAAATGAGGAACTAAGAAAAATAATTCCCTTTATTATAGCATCAAAACTGAAGTGCTTAAGAATAAATGCAGCCAAGAAAGTGCAAAGCTTATACACTGAAAAGTGTAGAGCATTGGTAAAAGAAGTGGAGGTATCACTTGCTTGGAGGGCTACATGCTATATTGTTAATGTAGCAGTGTTTCTGACAGTAAGCTGCATATTCAAGGCAAACTCTTTTAAAATTCATCTTCCTGTTTTAAAACTCATCTTCCTGTTTTACAGGAAGGAAGAAACAGGGTGTAAAGATTTTAAGAATGGCAAGGGACTCAGAATAGCAAGGACAGCCTTGAAAAAAGTTAATTGGAAAACACTTTTTTAAGGCAGTTCTTTATTTGACACTCAGCAGGTTAGTTCTCATCCACATTGACTGTCTGTAGATATTTGAATGTGGTAATAGGCACATCAGTTATCAATGTGTGGAGCTCGTTTGGTAAGTCCTCAATGTCATTACAATTTCTGGACAAACATACATGGATATGGTATGGGACATTCCTTTTCCTTTGGCCCAGATGGCTTTATTGATCCTGGTATCGATGTGTACGTCTGGAGTCCCCATCTCCTTCATGGAAAATTTCCAGATTTATTTGAGTGCCTGAGGGGCACACTCCTTGAAGCCCACTCCATGGATACACGTGTGAATATTGATGGTGTATTCTCAGGTCACTATCTCATTGGTAGCAGGATGGTCCTCCTTCTTGCCACACTTCTTTGCAGGAGCCATTCTGCCAGGCCCAGCATGGAAAGTGAAAATATACTTCTTAAGTTCAAAACTGATTGCAAAGCTATACCAGACATGTGGTGATGGCATGAGGATAGAGATGGAGATACACAGACTGGAATTGGGGTCCAGAAACAAACCTGTATGTCCACAGTCAGTTCATTTGCATAAGGGTCTTAAGACCTCTCAATGCAAAAATAGTGGTCCCTAGAACAAATGAGACTGAACAACTAGATATACACAGGGATGAGCTTGGGCCACTCTGCCCATCATGTAAGGTGGTTAGTCCAAAAATTGATCAAGGATTTAAATGTTCAAGGTAAAAATACAAAATTCTTGAAATATAGCAAATAAATCTTTATTATCTTGGATTGTGCAACAATATCTTAGACACACCATCAAATGCCCAATTAGCCAGAGAAAATGGATTAATCAAGGTATAAATATATTTTTAAAAAAATCTCATTCATATACCAAATGACACCGCCAAAAAATAAGAAGATAACAAACAGTGGGAGAAAATATGTCATTGTTTATCTAATGCAAAGAGGCTTCAATTCAGAAATCATGCAAAGCACTTACAAGTCAATGGCAAAACAACACAGATTTGCACTTGATCATATTCAAGTAACAAGACACACAAAAGGCCAATAAGCCAGGAAGCTATGTTTAGCACCATGAGTCGTTAGATAAACACCACCACCAAAAGCAACATTCTGAGTCTGTGAGCCTGGCTACAACCAAGAAGACAAAGCAAGTCTTGATGGAGAGGTACAGAGGCCAGGCCCCTTACACACTGCTACTGGAACTCAAGTGATGCCTATCCTGTGAAAAGCAGCGTGACAGGTTAAATGCAGAATTGTTAAAAAATGTTAAATGCAGTTACCATGTGGCCTGGTGTATAAACTCAAGAGAATTGAAAAAAAAAAATTCAGGTATGATGGCTCATACCAGCAATCCTGGCCCTCTGAAGGCTGAAGCAGCAGGGTTTCTATGTGTTTGAGTCTAGCCTGGGCTACATAATGAGTTCCAAACCAGCTGTTCTACAGAATGAGATACTGTTTCAAAACAAAATAAAACAAAGCAACATAAAATTTGTACCTGAGAGCTCATAGTGGCATTTTAATAACTTATTCATAATGGCAAAAAATTCAAAACAGCTTATGTGTCCAACAACTAAAAAATATCTAACCAAAATATGGTTTTCTCAGTGTCATTATTTATTTTATGTTACTACAACAGAGTATCACTGTGTTGGTAAGTTTTAAAGAGAAAAAAATTATTTTTTTCAGTGCTAGGACAACATCTGTTCAGGGCCTTCTGCATCATTCTGTGGTGAAAATAGATGGGACAATAAGAGCATGGCCATTTCCTACAGGTACCTGCCTCAACGGTTGTTGCACTGATGATTGACTTTCCTGCACGTGAGATTTGGGGTCCACATTAAACCATGCTGTACATACAATGAATTGTCACTCAGGCATAAAGAGGAATGGTGAGCTGATTCTTACCACAACATGGATGAACTGTGAAAACATTATGCTACGTGGCAGAGCCAAACTGAAGAATACCATGTATTGTCCAGTCCTCTTTACATGGAGTAGGAAGAGCAGACAATGGGAGGATGCAGAGGCCGGTTGCCCTGAAGCAGGGCAGGCGGCACTGCAGTGCCTACTCCACAGCTTTTCTTTTCCGTGGTGAAAACTCGCAGCAGATTCCATGGTGGCAATGGCTGTGCAGCCTTGTGAACACGTCAAAATGCTGGCTTTTATGGTATGTCAGTTTTTAAATATATGTAAAACACCTGCCATATCCCTCTGATGGCTAGGGCGAAACCAATCTCCTCTTCCCCAGGCCGCTTCTCCCCCAACTTTAACCCTGAAGGAGCCACAATCGCCGCGGTGGCAGGCAGAGGATCCCAAAGCACAGAGTGGAAAATGGGCAGACACTGACCCCGCAAAGGGGTCCTAACAGTGACAAGCTCAAGCTGTGGGGAATGAGAGACTAAACCAAGATGAAATTTTCACTTATGTATTTGCTGGACATTCATTAATGCTGTGTCTTACAGCTTGAGATGAGATTTCCATTATGTAAAGAGTGTAAAAAAAAGGTACAATCTCTAAGGACTCCCCCTCAGGGACAGACAAAACGCCAAATGAAGTGTTTAAAAACAACAGAAGGTACCTGCTCAACATGGTGGGTATAGGGGTGGTGTGGAGATGCATAACCCTCTACAAACGTTATTGAGCTATGTCTGAATCAATAAAATGCAAACCATGTGGCACCTCATCCTCACTTCAGAGCATCTATCTGTAGGGGCTTGCACTCCACAACTAGGGATCCCTGAGGAGCTTACAGGGGTTCATTTCTAGAACATCATCCCTCAGTGCCCATGGAGATTGGCCACAGTACCCTGACCCATAGGGAGATTGATGGATGATCAAGCCTCTGGGATAGTATTCGCATACAACCTCTACATCGTCCCATATACTTTTATCATCTCAGATCACTTACACTAATCTAATAAAATGCAAATGTTATACAACAGTTATTATACAATATTGTTTATGGAATAATGTCAAGGGAAAGTCTGATTATGCCCAGCATACTTGCATTGTTGTCAATAGTTCTAGGCTGTGCAGATGGCTTAGGAGGTTCTTGTGTTTATGTTCTTCAAGCATGATGACTTGAATTCAAACCCCCAGCACTCATTATACACACAGAAACCCAGGTTTGGTTGCATGTGATGTGCTTATAATCTCAACATTGGGGATCATAGACAGGCAGTTCTTGAGAGCCTGATGGCCAGACAGCCTAGCCAAAAAAAAAAAAAAAAAAACCAAAACAAAAAAAAAAAAAAAAAACAGTGATCCTCCAGTTCACTGAAGCACACTGTCTTGTTGTTGACTGTTTTGATTATTTACAGTGTCTGCCTCTTAAGCAACTGCTGTCCTAATTAGTGATGGCAACTCTGCTGCTACCACAAAGGCTGCAGCCTGAGGGAATTCAGTTCCCTCAGGAACTGACTCTTTCAAAGCTATTAAGAGACACTTTATCTAGATCTCTATCCCTCTAAAGAATTCAAGATTCAAAGGTTGAGGTGGAATTCTGCTCGCTCAGAGAGGCTGAATAGCAAGTAGCTGACTTTCTCCCTTTACTGGTGTCTTCCAAAAAAAAAAAAAACCCAGCATCCCTCTCTCAGTCCCCACTTAAGAACCCTAGCTACATGTGGTTCCTCCCTACTACTTCCTGTCAGCTACTGGCTGACTCAGCCTCCTGCTTCCAGTTAATTTTATTTAATCAAAAAAAGGCAACACACTTTAAAATAATAATCCACAACACTGTCTCAAAGCAGTCATGTAGACATCAACAGAGGAAGCCATCCTGCTCTGCTCTCCACATGCTCATGCACAAATATGAGCACCCACACTCTCATAACACACACACACACACACACACACACACACACACACACACACACACACAAACACACACGGAGGGTGGGGGGGGGGAACTATTTCCAGCCTGTAGTTGATTGAGCCATCAAGACAGAACCCTCGGATATGAAAGTCTGACTCTATGCATATACGTTCACAGATGTCGTTATGTGGAGTATTGAGAACTGGTTCAAACACTAAAATCAATGTCATTTCTCTCTTGAGTGACCACCAAGGTCTCCACTGCTACTCCTTTTTACTGTGTTTGGAATGAGTCTCAGGTTTCTGAACACAGCTCTCCTCCAGGCAGTCACTGACAAATGAACAGCAATTGTAATATGGGATAAAAATGTGGTATATCTACTTGCTCAAATCCTCAGCTTATTATTATTTTATTAGTAATATGCATAGTTTAAAAACACAAAGCAGAGCCGGGTGGTGGTGGTGCACACCTTTAATCCCAGCACTTGGAAGGCAGAGGCAGGTGGATCTTTGTGAGTTCGAGGCCAGCCTGGACTACAGAGCGAGATCCAGGAAAGGCACAAAGCTACACAGAGAAACCCTGTCTCAAAAAACCAAAAAAAAAAAAAAAAAAAAAATACAAAGCAGAGTAATTATATGTCTAGGAAGATCATACTGAGCAGCATGGCTTCAATAGGGAGGGCACCCCTATAAAGACCCACAGTAAGATGTGTGTGTGTCAACTAGGGCTGCACCAGGCTCAGTAGGTTTGGAGAACACAATTCAGAGAGCAGGAGCAGCCTTCTGCACCAGTGATGGAGCTGTGCCTAGCTACACATGGGAGGGAGTCAGAAGACTGTGAAAGACAGGGGAGGCAGGACCTGATGAGAGCCTGCATCCCCTCACCACAGCCAGTGATGGGCAAAGACACACCCCCAGATTTCCCTTCAAATGGCTTGCTGAAACTTCACGGTTGGCCTCAGCTCTGAAGAACAACTGTGCCAGGGCAATCCAGCAAGGCAAGAAGGTCCAGCTGTTTCTACCAGAGGCAGAGCCCTAGGTAGGCTGTACCCTGTCTGTGATCCCTGCTGAGTGAGCAGCTGCGATTGGACTTTTCCGTCAGCTCAATCATGTTTCTTGTCCCTTTTGTCCTCCATTGGCATTGACCCCCAACAAAATCTTGCTCCCAACTTCTGTTTCAGAGCCTATGTCTGGAGAAACAGCCTATAACCTCCACTCCCCCATGACATCTCTCTCTCTCTCTCTCTCTCTCTCTCTCTCTCTCTCTCTCTCTCTCTCTCTCTCTCTCCAACAACAACAACAAAGTATTTATTTGTATGTGTTAAGTCCCAAAGCTTGCATGTGGTATCATAGGGATCAAACTCATGTCTCAGGTTGCCAGGCTTCGAGAGACAATTACCTTTATCACTGAGCCATCTTGCTGACCCCCCAGCCCAATGCACTCTCTTATTCCCCATGTAAAACACACCAAGAAAATGGCAAGAGACCTCCATTGCTGGGCTGCACATATTTCCTCTCCTCATCTGGTGGCTGCCAAAAGCCACTGCAGTGAAAGAACAGTGTTCCTGGCATTGTTGTGAGATGGTTGCATATTTGACTTGGGGGCAGATGTTTGGATTTCTTTGTAACTAAAAACAAGTTAATCCCTAAGACACACGTCTTACATTTTCATTTACTGTTTTAACTAGAACAATAGAACATGAAAGCACATCCATCAGAATTTGAATTTCCTGGCTTCACAAAGCAAAGCTGGGTGGACAGATGATTGACACCTTACCCTGGAAGCTATGACCTTACACTCATCATGAACTTTTATTAAAATGTAGCTAGAATAAAGCTGTTATTTCAGAGACACAACAGTACTCTAGAATGAGTGATTTTAATTCAGTGGACATTCAGAAGCACCCTGCACAGCTTCCATTAGCCCATCCCCCACTGAACTGCCTCAGCACCCAATTCCAGGCCTGCAGCCAGGGCTTTAAGCCAGGGTCCCAGGAAAAGGGCTCTAGCCTTCAGTCAACACACATAGCCACAGGGTCAACATTTGCATCTACTGTCATCAAGAAAAATCCTCCAAAGTAACCATTCATTTCATGTTTAACAGAATGTATTCAATGCAATATGTTTTTCAAGTGAAGACCCAAGCAACTGTAATTTAAAAAAATGCTTACTTCTCACGTCCCCCACAAATTGGTTTAATTTTATTTAAATGAAGCCATGGATTCTAATAAAAAGCACCTGCTCTCTGCAAAGGTTTTTCCCTTTGAGGAACACAATGGGACCAATCACAATGGAAATCTCAGTGATACTTCCCAGAGACATGTCAGTGAGATCTTCCTACCCCACATTCCAGATCAGGTATGTGAGTGTTCTGGTTTGCTTGTCTATTGCTATGACAAAACATTGACCAAAGCCAACTTGGAGGAGAAAGGGTTCTTTCACTTACAGGTTTTAGTCCATCGCCTGGAGAAGCCACTGCAGGAATTCAAGGCAGGAGCTTGAAGCAAAAACTGCAGAGGAGCTAGGTGTAGTGGTGTATACCTTTAAGCACCTGAGAAACAGAGACAGGCAGACCTTTGAATTCAAGAGGCCATCCTAGTCTACATAGTGAGTTCCAGGACAGCCAAAGCTATATAGTAAGATCCTGTCTCAAATGAAGAGAAAACATGGAGGAACACTGCTCACTGGCTTGCTTCCAGGCTCACTTTCTGCTATGTTTCTTACAAAGCCCAGGACATGCCTATGGCAATTAGAAGCTAAAAAAAATGTTCTACAGACTACAGACAAGGCCAAAGAGTAATCTGATAGAGGCAGTTCCTCAGATGAGGGTCCCTCTTCCCAGGGGTATCAAGTTGACAAGATGGGGAACACAGCAAGCATCAGAAAGACCAAGGAATTCCTATCAATAAGTATTTTCAAGCACTTAAGACAGGGCAACAAATCAGTGGGAAGTGGACTTTGTTTTGTGTGACACCAAACCTGGGGGCTGTGTGGGGTTCTCCAACCCCTTCTTTTACAGATGTCGAAGTTCTAGCAGAGAGGCTAAATGGATTGGATTGTATAAGCCAAGAGAGCCTTGCAGACTAGATGCTGGCTGCCCCAGCCCTTGGGTTAGGACTCCTTCTGGATTGTCTCCACCCAAGCTGGTTTTGTGTTAAACAGAGGTAACAACTGCCCTTCCTGTCAGACATGCAGCAACAAAAACTATTTCAAAGCCAGGTTTTATGGACAAGTATCAAGAGACGTGTAGATTTTATTGAATGTGTACTTTTCATGAATTCAATAAGAACGCCCAAAATTGGCCGGGCGGTGGTGGCGCACGCCTTTAATCCCAGCACTTGGGAGGCAGAGCCAGGCGGATCTCTGTGAGTTCGAGGCCAGCCTGGTCTACAGAGTGAGTTCCAGGAGAGGCGCAAAGCTACACAGAGAAACCCTGTCTCGAAAAACCAAAAAAAAAAAAAAAAAAAAGAACGCCTAAAATTATAATTGAAAGACTTTAGTACAATTTCAACAAATTTTCGCTTGATTGCTGTTGCCCCTCAGATTTTAGCAGTATTATTCTATTATCTCTGATTTCTGTCATTTGATGTAGGCTGTTCCCATTTCCTATATTATAAACAGAAATAAAAGTTAGCCAGGACATATTTCTCTGAGATCCTACCATGGTTTATGTATAGAAGCTACCTATGTTATATCTTACAAAGTCTTGGATAAACATAGAAATGAATTTCCTCCCAGTTCTGAAACTGGGATTCTGAGACTAGGGTAATGGTTTGGTTTCTACTGAGACTCCTACCTTGGCTTACAGATAGTGTCCCATGTTTTCTGGGCTTCATCTTACCTGGGTTCCCTTCTTAAAGATTCTAGTTCCAGGCACACCCACAATATGAGATGCTGGGGTTAGTGCTTCAACTATGAATTCTGGGGATACAGACATAATGGAGCCTGTAATAAATTCCAAGTGTTGATTTTCATATCAAATTTGATGTGTCACAGACTAGAGTAAATTTTTTAGAATTCTTGCCTCAAGTGTTCTTAAGTCCATAGATAGTATAAACTCAATATCCAAACCCCTATAGAGACTAGGAAGTCGTTTCCAACCTGCAGTGCTGCCTCCACTCTTGAAACCACTCAGGGAAACCTTGAGAAAGCAATTACTCCTTTCCAATGCCCTGTGTCACTGGGTTAAACTTGTTCTACTCAACTTAAAGGTGAATATATTGAGGGTCTTTTACTTTGTGTAAATAATTGTCCTGAAAGTCTTACCTTTTTTTGAGGGAGAGTGAGAGAGAGAAAGAAGGGGGGAAATGACATGTATCTGAGTGAATAGGGAGGTGAGATGATCTGGGAAACTTGAGAAAGGGAAAGAATATGATTAAAATATATTGTATAAAAATACTTTAAATAAATAAAG
Source organism: Peromyscus eremicus (assembly GCF_949786415.1). Lineage (NCBI taxonomy): Eukaryota > Metazoa > Chordata > Mammalia > Rodentia > Cricetidae > Peromyscus > Peromyscus eremicus. The sequence goes on along the minus strand of NC_081417.1, from coordinate 8,584,617 downwards.
AACCATTAACAAAACAAAACACATGGACCTGGTTTGGAATGAGTTAGAAGATGATCTTCCTCTGAACATATTTCTCCAGGTCAGGGCCACCACATGACTTCAGTGTCAGAGTATGAACTTGTGTGCCCCTGTTCAGTACACCCCACAGGTTCTTCCCCTGACTGTAGCAGAACCCAAAACCATGGTAAGATATTGGTCTCAAGATTTGATGGCCAAGCAATCACACAGATAATTAACCTGGGTAGAACTGACATAATGAAAAGATATTCTAAAGTGATGTAAAACATCAAAGACATGCTTTTCTGATGCCATTGGCCACAAAAAAAAAAAAAAATCAAATAGCCAACTCTGACGTAAGCCATCTCTACAGAGGGCAGTGTCTGTGCGGAAACCATCAGCTGTACAGCCACAAGAAATGAACTCAGCCAATGTCTGATGAACCTCCAGGGAGGAGGCCCTTGAGATCCACCAATAACTATGTGAGTGGTGTGGCTGATACCTCCATTCTAGACTGGCAATCGCCTGGTAGGAAAGCTGGGTTGGACCTCTGCTCGACAGAAGCAGGAAGTCAATGTGACTTTACTTAAACTAATTAGTTCAGGAGCATTTGTTCACAGTAGGAAATGGCTGCAGCCACGACCACCACCACTCATGGGTCCTACCCTCTGCCTTCAGTGGTAACAAAGGCTTACAGAGCCTGCTCTATGTTGGCCTTAAGTTCTATTTGTGTGGAAGAATCATAGAAACACTGAGCTGTCCAACAGAGAGAACATGGTGGTTTAATTCTACTCCATGTCAAAAATGGAATATTTGTGTTTGTTACTTATGGTTAAACCTATCAGTTATTTCCTGGGGGAAAAGGAACATTTTCAAAACAGAGCTGGTATGTCTACTTAACACATGCATATTACTTCATTTTCACAAACCTCTCTAAAACAGTGTTTATTGTTCCCATTTGTCTTAGTTAGGGGTTCAATTGCTGTGAATATGGTGATATATTATGTACCCTAATAAAATTTGCCTAGAGATCAGAGAACAGAACAAGCCACTAGATTAAACATAGAGGCCAGGCAGTGGTACACACACCTTTAATCCTAGCATTTGGGAGGCAGAGATCATTCTGGATCTCTGTGAATTCAAAGCCACCCTGGACTACATGAGATTGATTCAGTCCACGAGAGAAAATAGAGCCAGGAAGTGGTAGCACATACCTTTAATCCCAGTACTGAGAAGCACAGATGCCTTTAATCTCAGGAAGTGACGGCTGAGTGGAGAATGGTATATAAGGCGTGAGGAGACAGGAACTGAAGGCTTTTCAGCAGAAGCATCCCTTTCAGCTAGAGGCTTTTTTTTTTTTTTTGACTGGAGCCTTTCAAGTGAGGACTCAGAGGATTTCAGTCAGAGGATTCATGGATTTGGTGAGGTGAGATTGCTTGTTCCTTTGTCTCTCTGATCTTTCAGCATTTACCCCAATATCTGGTACCAGGTTTTTTATTATAAGACCAATTTAAGATTCGAGCGACAGTGAAGAGACACCATGACCACAGCAATTTTTATAAAGGAAAACATTTAATTGGGGATCACTTACAATTTCAGAGGTTTAGTCCATTATCAACATGGCAGGACCTGCAGACAAGCAGGCAGACATGGTTTTGGAAAGGAACTGAGAGTGGAGAAGGAGCTACATCTTGATCTGAAGGCATCAGGAAGTGAACTGAAACATTGGACATGGCTTGAGCATATATGAGACCTCAAAGCCCACTCCCACCATGACATACTTCCTGCAACGAGGCCATACCTACTCCAACAAAGCCACACCTCCAAAAGTGCTATTCCCTATAAGCTTATGGAGGCCAGTTATATTCAAAGTACCATGCCATTATTCAGGGAAGTCACTAAAACTCAGAAAGTTAGGTTAAACAGCTTGTTCACTCATGCAATCAATGGACAATAGAACCAGGTATTCAAATGCTGAGATGTGCATTTAAACTGTTGTTTGTTTTATTAATGACATGCTACAATTTAGCTGCCTATAAAGTTTTTGAAAGGTTTTAGGTCTGAGTTGAAACAGTTGCTCAGAATTCAAGAAAAGGTATTGCGGAGCTCCTCAGAGTCACACTACCACTTGCCTGCCCATCATGGCTGCTTCGTGCCAGGACAACACTGAATTAGGACAAGTTCTTGACAGGATGATAGGGTAGCTTGGTGAATTTCCTGTTGACATATTAATTACAAACATTTTTCTTTCTTGACAGACATTCCAGATGCCAAAAGAGGTGGGTTGATTTTTAACAGAACATTCAAAATATATCAAGACATGTTGATTTCCTGTGGTATATGTTGTTCATCTTTTTATTCCCCCACTGTAATATAAAATATGGATTTCACACAGGAACACCTCCAGTGTAATACAAAGGCACAAATCTAATCTTCAAACTGCCTTGAAGCCTCACATTATAGTATTATGCTTAATATCCCTAACCTGCAGCCATGGCCTCACACAAGAGGCAGTGTGCATGGGAATATATTAAGCTCATCAATCAAAGGACAAGATGGAATAAACACAGCTTGAGGAATGAGCTCATGCACAGTTGAGGTGACGTTCTTTCACCTTTCTGTCATTTACAGCTGACCCTGTGTATTTGTGGGGAGCACAAGCCATGTGCCTTTTCTTTTGAGATGTCAGTCTCTATATTATCATAACAATTTAAATGCTGAGCCAAGAAAGCAGTCAAAGAGCTAAGTGTCCAAAAATGGCATCACTGTTTCCACAGTGAAATGTGTGCATAATTATTTTCACAAGGCTTAACTGTGACCTTCCTGGCTCTCCCATCCATCCCTCAGCCTAACATACAGTCCACTTAATTATGAGAAAAACAAGAAGTTGTGGATGGAAGAAGCAGGAGAGTGAGAGTAACTTGGGTCTTATGGTTTCTTTTATTTACTTTTCTTTTTCTTTCTAATGAAACATTTGATTGAAAGATTTGATGACTTTTTTTCTTTAGTTCTACAAATAATGCTGAGTCACAGTTTTCTAGAGTTTTTCTCCACTGCCTTGCACAGATCCTAGTGCACCAAATAGTTCCAAGCAGAGAAGAATCTGAGTGCCTGGTTTTAGGGATACTAACAAACATCTTTTACTATTTAAAGTCTGCAGATATGTGCGGCCATATACCTGACACAGACAATTTGCAGGGGGAAGATTAATTTCATCTCATTGTTTTAGAGGGTTTGACGCATGGTTGCTTGGTTCCATGAGCTGCTCACTTCACAGTCCTAGGGAGCAAGAAGACAGGATGCGGCTGTGGTGATGGCAGTGACCCAAGATGTTCAGGTAAAAGAACTTACCAGACTAGAGCTGACATAGAGCTAATAAAGAATAAATTCTGTGGACAGAAACATGGTGGGAAAACTCTCAGAGAATGACAAAAGAAATTTTGCCTTTGCAAGCAGACAAGGCCCTTCTATACAGTTGACAAAAATGACCCGGGTGAGCCTGCTGAGCCATGTGAACAGAGTTATATTTAAATAGAATGAAGTTTAAGAAGGTCACTCACTGTCTAAAAGTCATAAAATTTCCACTCAGAATGTTGAAAATATTCTTTAAATAGATGGGTGGTGATTGCTGTCTATATTCAAACACCCCTGAACTATGTACTGGAAAAGAGCCAAAAATGGTAATTTTTATGTGTGCCACATCAATTTTCAAAGATAAACAAAAAATAAACTTATTTTGTACTATTCAACCATCACAAAATTGATGTGAAGTCTCCAACATATGCTTATAATGGGTCACTTGTTCAAGAATTAGCATTATTTGGCACATGGCTTTGGTTGTTCCTAACCTGGAGCAGGTCATGCCACCTCTGTCAGCCTCAGATTCATCATCAGGGAACAGGGATAGCAGCTAGCCTGCTGCTATGGCTTCATGGCATTCCATATGCTGGAATGACTGTGGTTTGCCAGCACACTGAGCATCGACTCTTGTCTTAGTTAGGGTTTCTATTGCTGTGACTTTAGAAACACCATGACCAAAATTCAAGTTGAGGAGGAAAGGGTACATTTGGCTTACATTCAGCACTGCTGTTCATCATGGAAGAAAATCAGGACAGGAACTCATATGGGGCAGGATCCTAGAGGCAGGAGCTGCTGCAGAGGCCATGGAAGAGAGTTGCTTACTGGCTTGCTTACAGAGGTTCAGTCCATTATCATCATGATGGGGAGCATGGTGGTGTGTAGGCAGATGTGGTGCTAGAGCTGATAGTGCTACTTCTTGCAGGCAATAGAAAGTCAAATGATTGATCCCACCCAGAGGTGAGTGACTCTGTTTATACCCAGGGAGGCCTGCCCCTAGGACCCATCCCTCGGCCCCAGCCTTTCCCAGGGAACACCTGCCCAATTTGGCCCCAGTTGCTGGCCAGCTGGCAGGGCTCCTGTGGGAAGGTTCCCCTTCTCCAAGACCCCCTAGTGGACCCTGTAATCTACACGCCTTGCCCCCACACCCATCCGCTCAAGACCCCGACCACTCTCTGAGGTTTGGAAACCAACCCCCAACTCTCATCTGGCCCAGAGAGAGAGAGCTCTCATTGGACAAAGAGCTGTCATTGGACCAAGAGTAACCTCAGGAGACAGGGAATCTGCCAGCCCTCATTAGACCAAGAGTTGTTTTCTGAGAAGTAGAATCTGCCACCTCTCATTAGACCAAGAGAGGCTCCCTGAAACACAGAATCTGTCAGCTTTGACTGGACCAAGACCCCTGATAAGACCAAGAACAAATCTGTGAGTCACAGAATCAACTAGCTTGGGTTGACCTAAGAGTAGCTCCCTGAGACACAGAAGCTGCCTCCTCCAATTACACCAAGAGTTAAGATTAGACCCAGAAGGGCCCCCTGAGACACAAACACAATGAGCACAGACCAACAACAACTTCCTCAGACACGGGCACCTCTTATTAGATGAGGAGATGGGCAGATGTTAAGGCAGAAATACATACAACAACATAAAGAGTTGCATCACCAGAACCTAGCCCTCCTCCAACAGCAAGAACTAAACATCACAAGGTGGAAGAAGCAGAAGAAAGCAACCTTAAGAATAGCATCATGAAGATGCTAGAGGTCTTTCAAAAAAAATGAAAAATAAAATTGAGGAAAAGATAAACAAAAAAGTGGAGGAAATCAATAAAGAAATTGAGAAAAAGCCAAACAAAAAATCAGAAGAAATCTATAAAGAAATAGAGGAAAAGAAAAATTAAAAATGGAAGAAAGCAATAAATCCCTTAAAGAAAACCATGAAAAAGCAATGAAACAGGTGAGGGAAACAGTTCAAGACATGAAAAGGGAAATAGAAACAATGAAGAAGACACAAACAGAGGGAATGCTGGAAATAGAAAATCTGAGTAAATGAACAGGAAACACAGATGCAAGAATAACCAACAGAATACAAGAGATGGAAGAGAGGATCTCTGGTGTAGAAGATACAACAGAGGAAATGGATTCATCAGTAAAAGAAAATACGAAAGCCAAAAAAGTCATAACACAAAATGTCCAAGAAATCTGGGACACATGAAAAGACCAAACCTAAGAATGATAGGGATAGAAGAAGGAGAATAATACCAACTCAAAGGCATAGAAAATATATTCAACAAGATCATAGAAGAAAACTTTCCCAACTTAAAGAAGGAAATGCCTATGAAAATACATGAAGCCTATAGAACATCAAACAGACTAGAACCCCCAAAAAAGTCCCCTCGCCACATAATAATTAAACAACTAAATGTACAGAATAAAGAAAGAATATTAAGAGCAGCAAAGAAAAAAGGCCAAGTGACTTATAAAGGCAAACCCATCAGAATAACACCTGATTTCTCAATGGAGACTCTGAAAGCCAGAAGGACCTGGAGATGTAATGCAGACACTAAGAGACCATGGATGCCAGCCTAGACTAATATACCCAGCAAAACTTTCAATCATCATAGACAGAGTGAGCAAGACATTCCAAGACAAAACCAGATTTAAATAATACCTATCCACAAATCCAGCCCTACTGAAAGCACTAGAAGGAAAATTCCAACCTAAGTAAGTCAGATACACCCACAAAAACACAAGCAATAGACAAACCCACAGCAGTAAACCTCAAAAAGAGAAGTACACACACACACTACAACCAAAAGATAACAGGAATAAACAATCACTTGTCATTAATATCCCTTAATATCAACGGACTCAGTTCACCTATAAAAAGACACAGGCTAACATAATAGATACAAAAGCAGGACCCATCTTTCTGCTGCATACAAGAAACACACCTCAAATTCAAAGATAGATGCTACCTAAGAATAAAAGGAATGCTCAATTATACCACAAGGGCACATGCTCAACTATGTTCATAACAGCATTATTTGTGATAGCCAGAATCTGGAAACAACCTAGATGCCCTTCAACTGAAGAATAGATAAATAAAATGTGATACATATACACAATGGAATACTACTCAGCAGAGAAAAACAATGACATCATGAGGTTTACAGGCAAATGGATGGAACTAGAAAAAATCATCCTGAGTGAGGTAACCCAGACTCAGAAAGACAAACATGGTATGTCCTCACTCATAAGTGAATACTAGATGTAAAGCAAAGGATAAGCAGACTGCAACTCACAAGTTCAGGGAGGCTACCTAGTAAAGAGGACCCTAAGAAAGACACAGGGATTGCCCAATGACAGAGAAATGGATGAGATCTACATGAGCAAACTGGATGTAAGGGGCGGGGGATAATGGAAGGCAAGGATCAGGGGAAAGAGAGCTTAGGGGAGCGGGAAGTCCTAGCTGGATCAGGAACAGGGTGGGAGAACAAGGAAAGAGATACCATGATAAATGAAGACCCCATGGGAATAGGAAGAAGCAGAGTGCTAGAGAGGTCCCCAGAAATCCACAAAGATACCCCCACAATAGACTACTGGCAATGGTCGAGAGAAAGCCTGAGCTGACCTACTCTGGTGATCTGATGGCTGAACACCCTAACTGTCATGATAGAACTCCCATCCTGTGTGATGGAAGCAGATGCAGAGATCCAAGGCCAAGCCCCAGGTGGAGCTCCAGGAGTCCAATCAGTGAGAGAGAGGAGGGATTATATGAGCAAGAGATATTGAGACCATGATTGGAAAAAGCACAGGGACGATTAACCAAACTAGTGGAAACACATGAACTATGAACCAATAGCTGAGGAGCCTCCATGGAACGGGACTAGGCCCTCTGAATAAGTGAGACAGTCGATTAGCTTGAACTATTTAGGAGGCCCCCAGGCAGTAGGACAGGGACCTGTCCTTAGTGCATGAGCTGGCTTTTTGGAGCCTAGGGCCTATGCTGGGACACTTTGCTCAGCCTGGGTGAAGGGAGGAGGGGACTGGACCTGCCTCAACTGAATCTACCAGGCTGAGCTGAATCCCCAGGGGAGACCTTGCCTTGGAGGAGGTGGGAATGGGGGGTGAGCTAGGGGGAAAGGCTAGGGGGTGGTAGGAGAGAGAACAGGGGAACCCATGGCTGATACATAAAATTAAATTAATTATAAAATAAAATAATAATTTTTTAAAAAAAGAAAATGTGCAACATTTATAATATATGTGGATATGTAGCTCTCAGTGTTCCATTTGAAAATGATATTCTAAACAATTACAGTGTGTTGGATGAGTTAATAACTCTGATTAAAAGTACCATCATAATATTAAAAAAAAAGTCAACTGACTGTCACACTGAGGAAAGCTTGAACAAGAGTGATCTCAAATCCCGCCCCCACAGTGACACACTTCCTCCAACAAGGCCACACTTCCTAGCAGTGCCAATCCCTCTGGGGGCCATTTTCTTTCAAACCACCACAACTCTGATTTAGTGTTGGTGCTTACTGCTTAGTTTTAAGTTGTAGTATGCTTTTAGTTAGCCTTTCCAAGGCCAGCAAGCCCACAACCTGCTTTAGCTGGCATTTTTCTGTCTTCACATTAGCCTTCACTTTATTCCTTGTTGGTTAAGGCCACATTGCCTGATATATTTAATATTCAGTTGTCTTTTTACATCCATAGAGGATAGCTTTCTTTCTTTTTTTATTAAGAAATTATTTTTATTCATTTTACATACCAATCACAGATTCCTCCTCTTCCTACCTCCTGCTTCTCCAGCCTCCCCCCATAACCCACCCCCAAGTCACTCCTACAAGAAGCTGACTCCCATGGGGAGTCAGCAGAACCTGGCACATGCAGTAGAGGCAGGTCCAAGCCCCTCCCCCTGCATCAACACTGTGCAAGGTGTCCCATCATAGGTAGTGGGCTCCAGAAACCCTGTTCATGCACCTGGCATGGATCCTGATCCTACCTCCAGGGGGCCCCTTAAGCGGATCAAACTAAACAATTGTCTTGCTATGCAGAGGGCCTAGTCCAGTCCTGTGGAGGCTTCACAGGTGTTGGTCTGAATTTCATGAGTTCCCACTAGTTTAGTTTAGTTGTCTCCATAGGTTTCCTCATCATGATCTTGATGCCCCTTGCTCATAGAATCCCTCTTCTCTCTCTTGGACTGGACTCCTGGAACTTGGCCTGGTGCTTGGCTGTGGATCTCTGCATCTGCTTCCATCAGTTACTGGACAAAAGCTCTATGATGACAATTAAGATATTCACTGATCTGATTACTGGGGTAAGATAGTTTTCTAGGAAGCTCCTTAGACAGCTTTATAGTACAACTGTGGTATTTACATGAGGCCTCTGTACCACCTCCAGGATATTTTAAGTCACCTTTGGATTGTTTGTAACACATCTTAAGGTTAGCCTGTATGGAAAAAAGTCTGTCCTTATTTTGTATGGACTGAGCGTGTGTGTGTGTGTGTGTGTGTGTGTGTGTGTGTGTGTGTGTGTGTGGTGTGTGTGTGTGTGTGTGTGTGTGTGTGTGTGTGTGTACATGAAGGTTCAGGTCCACTCCTCCACACATGTGTGTGTTGAGGCCAGAGGTTGATGTTAGTTGCAGGGTCCCTCTCATTCTGGCCTCCACAGAATCAGGATTATAACACATACCACTATGCCTGGCTTCATTGCATGGACTTGAACTCCGGTTCCCAAGCACGTAATGGCCCAAGCCGCTCTCCTGGCCCCAGACACAGCTTCTCAATATTCCTTATCCCCTGTTTCTTGAGTCTGCACATAGAGAACCGTAGATATAGAGAACAAATGCAAGTGATAGCTGCACAGACCTTACAATTATTGGCCCTATAAGCAGGGCTCCACAGTCTCTGCAACAGAACAGCTCTTCACTAATGTCTACCGAGTATGACTCATGGGCTCCATCTCTCCCTCCGCACTGATAGTGCAGAATAAAATTCCCTGCTAAGGAGGATACAAAATGAGCATGGATGATCTTACGATCACCTCGGCTTGGTATGGTTATATTTCTACAATATTCCTGTGTTATGTAAACTGTGATATTCAAGAGCAATCATTTACAATGTGAGTCAGCTGTGAAAAAAATGCTGGCTGCATATTGTGTTCAGATTCTCTTTAATATCATTGCTAAATAGCAGAGAACATTAACCACCTACACTCAACTTCCCACCACAGGAACGAAGCCTGTCCCAGCCTTCAGTGTGAGTCCTGAAGAATTCTACAGACCACAGCAAAGCCAAACCAAGCTGTGCCACTAAGTACTCTGGAAATTTCCTTTCTGTAAAGCTGGAACAACTACTCTACTCATATTGCAGCCTCGTCTTTCAAAACAGTGTACTAAATGTAACAATAAAGCATAAAACTTTCACAAGCTGTTGGCCCCTGGAAAGCCTGTTTCAGGAGACATGCATGGTACAAGTAGGCTCAAACTCAGCAAAACTCATTTCCGTATATGGAACATGAACAAAGCTGAAATGTTTCATGAAATTTGATTTTGCAAATCAAAGTTACTACAAACCTAAACCAGTTTTCCCTACAAGTCAACAAAACTCCTCCTTTTCCATTTGAGTGGAAGATGAACTGGTGTCACCTTTCAAATTTTTGAACACTTGAGAATTACCTAGAAAGCACAAATTTCATCTTGTACACTGTATATACCACACAAACACAGCTTCAAGACTGCTGGAGGTGGTGTTCTTAACTGTTCAATGGTTTATTGAGATTATGTAACCTCCTTCACCAAGAAGTGGAGGTGGGGGAACAAAGGAGAGGCAGAGGAAGAGTGAGCTGCATGAAGCAACTGCGTTTCTTCTTTTCCTTCTAACTGGTGCTGAAACTGGACTTCCAGGGGAGTCAAGCCATCACAGGCTTCAGACAGACCTGGTGTTTGCACTTGGAAGCTGAGGAGACATGAACCCCAAATGGATATGTGATGTCTCAGAACCTTCCAGGTTGTACATTTCTATCCAAGTTGACATTTTAGGTTAAGACTGCTTCTTCTTTGCATTTTGCAATGTTTTAACATCTTAAAAGTCTTGCTAGCTGGAGAGACTAAAGAGAGTTATTAGGAGTGCTAATCCACAGCTACTCCACCTGCTAAGAGGCCCTGGGTAAGCTGTCATCATCATATGTTTGTTCCAAACTCATTTATTGGGGTCGATTTTGTAGCACTTCCAAATGATGTGGCTTCACACTAAATGAGAGCAAGTAAAAAAGAACAATCCTGATGGGGAAGTATTAACCACAGCAGAATGAACCCCTTTTGCCAAGCTAGCTAAAGATGGCAATTTCTAGACAGAGCAAAGGATTTGGCCTTAATCATACAACTTTCAAGTGCAAGCAACTGAATGCCAGGCCCGTGTCCCTGACCACCAGATTAACCAATGCTCACATGCCAAGGTAATATTTCCTTTGCCCTAACCCATCCCAAGATGAGATACTAGGAAACTAGAGACCATCAGACATTACACATTTGGGCCAGAGCTGCACAAACACGCCCACATCAAGCTGCTGCTCCACTTTCCTTTCCTCCAGAAAGCCCCAGGAAGGCCCTTATCTAGGCTCTCCTCAGTCCAGCCTTTCTGTCCTGGCCTAACTTGGTGCTTTTTGTTCATGGGGGAAGTGTTCTTTCTTTTGGGAAATGTAAATAATTAATTCTTCTTTCAGAGGCATTGGCCTTCCACACCTACCATCTCTGCATCACCTCTATTAACTATCATCTTGTGTCAACAAGGAAGGGTAGCACATTGCAAACAATTAACTCTTCTGGTCTTTTGCTGCATCATTTTGTTGGGAGATGCTACACACCTTAAAATTAGTCAGAAAAGGACAATTATATGAACAGATTTGTAAGGGGAAAAGGCAGAACTTTGTTGCTGTGCTTTTAGTCATCAAAAAACAGCCCATAATTTTGTTTTAAGGGACTTTCATAAAACTTGCTTGAATTCACAGATAAAATGGCTTTTGAAATGGAAATCCAGTCCCTGGGGTGAACCATCCATGAGCCAGCTGCACAGGATGGAGTTCTTGATCAGAGTGCAGCCTGCCTAGTGAGCTCCTCCCACAGGAGAGAAGGAGAAAGCTGGGTGTTTAAACCACTCTTAGGTCCTTGAAGTGCTTGTGTAAGACACAGTAGGCCCTCTGCTGGTAGCAACAATAGATTGTATGGTTCACCAAACCTAGACACTGTACTCTCTGTGGGAGTGGTTCTGAAACCTCCCTGTGCAAAAGAGCATTTTGTGGAAGTTTCTAGAAATATCAGTGTCTGTGTTCCACCATAAGTTTGCATTCAGTTGGTTGAAGTTCAAACACTGAAACTTTTAAAAACTTGTGTTTAAACAAAATTGAGAACAATGTGATCCGTTTCTCATCCTGAAGCCCAGCATAGATACTACAAACTATAGATCTCCATCCCATCCAGCTTGATGATATCATAAGAGCATGCACATCTATCAGTGAGCTGCTTACCTATGGAAAATAAAGCAATTTGGTTAGCGAACAGAGGAGAGTTATTAGGAGTGCTACTCCACAGCTACTCCACCTGCTAAGAGGCCCTGGGTAAGTTGTCATCATCATATGTTTGTTCCAAACTCATTTATTGGGGTCGATTTTGTAGCACTTCCAAATGATGTGGCTTCACACTAACTGAGAGCAAGTAAAAAAGAACAGTTCTGATGGGGAAGTATTAACCACAGCAGAATGAACCCCTTTTGCCAAGCCAACTAAAATTTGGTGATGTGTCAGAGTATTTTGTTAATAAGGAAAGAAAACAACACAAAAAATATATTCATGTTTGTGAACAAAAGTGAGGGAACGCTGCATCCTCCCAGGTGGCCAATCTGCACACCTGTGCCTGAGCTCCTTAAGCAAGCACAGCACAACTAAGGAAACTGCTGTGAGAAAGCCATGGAGTGATAGTCACAAAGAAAACACCTCTAGTGCCACATCTGCTCTTCTAAATCTAATACAATCTAAGTGTTGTCAAACTTGTCTTTTTTTATATATATATAAAACAGATCTCAGATGTCTCATGCACATCCCATTTCATGGCAGGTGATTCACCTTTTCTAATGTACTGGTAATGCTTCATAACCCTCCATGATTTTGGAACAGCACACAACTGAACAGTATATGCACACCTTACATATGTATTAGTTCCTCTCCAGACCATCTAGAAGGATGTGAACTAAGGTCAAGCAAAAGTACTTTGCTCTGTCCTAACTTCCTAATTTGGACATCCTCCTCTGCTACAGTCCTACAATGACAGACCTCAACCTCTAAAACCATAAAGACACTGAGGGTTTGGAGTGCTGACTAAACAACTTTAGAAAGTTTCCTAGGAGCCATTGGAGACCCAGAACTCCTACCAGGAACCTAGTATGAGCCAAAGAAAACTGGCTTTCTCACTACTGTGATTGGATGCCCCAGGTCATACCTCTAGACTTCTTTTCTCCCATTACTCAAATATAGATTTTTAGGTTGCACTTGGTTCTGTGAAGCATGTCATCTACCTAGGTGCCAAGGTGGAGGTGGTAACAACTCAGACAAGAGCAATGATCCTCGAGATTTCTCATCTTGATAAAGACTATAACAATGATGACATTTTCACAGAGCAAATAAGAAGAGGTACCTTGAAGAAGCCTATGGGAAATGAGACCATGACCTGGATGAACTGACCTGGAATTGATGACAGTCTTTCCCCCACACCAGAATCTCACAGACAACAACACTAGTTCTCAGATAAAAATTAAGTAGCTTACAGAGAAATTACCTTCACACACACACACACACACACACACACACACACACACACACACACACACAGATGATGCATTACTTTATACACATGAACAGCAGAGGCTACAGGGAAGGAACTGAATGTCTGCCTGTCTCAAGCCTGCTTGAGGAAACAGAGTAGCAATCCAGCACCTCAAAGGTGGGAGGAGCACAAGGCCAACAAGCACTGTTTCTGAGCCTCTTACAGCATCCCCTGCTGGAGTTGTTCAGCCTAGGGCTGCACAGTGCTGCAGAGAAGGTGCACCAGAGATGTCAGATCCTTTTGGCCCAGCTTCTTATATTCTTGCAGATAAAAGAATCTATAGACTTACATAGAAGGTCAGCAAGCAAATGTTTTCTTTGACAGGGAAAGTGCTTGAGAAAAAGTGAAACTAAAGTTCACATTCTGGGAAGATGCATCAGAGACCTCCAGAGAGAAGGAAAGCAGAGGCAGTGGACATTAATTTATGGACTCAAATTATTATGGCTATCTTTAGTCTCCTTAATAATGGTCTCTTTGTATGATCCAACAGCCTTGAGATCAGCATTACTATTCTTTTTCAGGATGTACAAAAGGACTGCTTAGCTTCTGTAGTCAGTCAGTCAGGCCCATAGGGTTGAGGAAATTGGCTCAAACCAGTTGCCAAGGCATGCACATAATGTATTTCCTTATGAGCCAACCTGCAGTCTTCCTAAGGGTCTAGCAATAGGCATTGTCAGTGTTCCTGATAATGTGGAGTCTGCCTGAGGGCCTAGCAACAGGTGCTGTCAGAGTTCCTGATCATGCTCAGGCAATGAGGGATGACCACACAATGCCACCAGATTGGGACACAGCCAGGGTTCTGAGAGGAGGGTACACAAGGCCTTTCCCGTTATTGAATATATGAGTCTGCTGTTTGTCTTCAACTGACTCCCAGTGTCTGTGTCATTGACACCACACCTTCTCACCCTCTCATCAGAGGGAGCTGTTAGGACCCAGCAACATCTGGTGCCTGAACATGAGGCTTCTGTTACTTTCTCTTTCCTGGTGCAGGTTCTGATCATCTCCCTTCCTTCACTCAAGGCACTTGACAGCACCCCCAAGATAGTGTGTTTCTGTGAGAAGGCCCCTCAATGTTGTGTTCTTTTGGTCCCTTCAGCAGGTAAGCATTGAGACCCCCTTTTCTTTCCTTCTTTTGTGTTGTCTGTCATGTTTGTCTGCCTGTCCCATTAGGAAGGCACATTATTTTTTTCTGTTTTGGTTTACCTAGCACCTTCACATAAGGACTGACCCTCCAGGAGGTAGAACCAAGCTCCTGAACACCATCCCTTGTCCAGAGACACTGTATGGGTATATGGTCATGGCCTAAAAATACATGAAAGTGCCCTACCAAGCAAGCATAAGACATAAGGGTCTGATAAACATTTCCACCCCTGTTGACTGTCATCTTCTCTCTGACTGTTGCTTGCTTGCTGTTTCCCTCTAGAAGATTGGGTAATCTTTTCATCACTCCCACCCCTTCCATGTCAGATATCTCTATGATATCCAATGATAAGGAGACAGACAGTTTGGGCCCCGAGAACACAGCACTACTCCCTCCTCTGCTCTACCACAGGTGGCTACATCTCTACCGTGATATTCTTGGGGTGATCTACCCCAGTACCTGCCTGCCTCAGGAGGTAGCTACTCTCCCACAGCTCCAGGCATCTTACAACCCTCACAGCCTGCACCACTGTCAGTCTGTTGGCCCATCAAAGCCTTCCCAGTCAATGTGGGCCCAAATGCCAATGACCAGCCCTGGATTCCCACACCCATAGCTGATCTCTCCATCATCTAGAAGGCAAAAAAAATGAATCAGGCCCAGATTCCCCCTACTTTCAGCAGCTCCTTGCTCAGTGGTCAATGCAGTTACAAACTTTTTTGGATTGGTACCATTTGCTTAAAGCTGTATTGGAACCTGCAGTCTTTCTTAGTTGGAGATTGGCCTATGATGACCAGGCAGAATCCCAGACCCAGACAAACAATCTACTTAACATACCTTTGACTTCTGATATGCTCAGAAGGCACAGGGAATATGTCCATCCTGTGCTCCAGGAACAGATTGGCTTGAATGCCTATTTTCAACAGGTCTCAGATCTGGCCCTCAAGGCTCTCAGGGCTTGTACTCGCTGAGACACCTCAGCTTACTTTTGAAATCTTGTCCAACAGCAGGGGAGTTTTTTACCAATTTCATAGCCCATGTCAATGAGGCAGTAGAGCACAGAGTGGATGTGGGCCCCACTAGAGATATGTTGATTAAACAGCTGACTTGGGAGGAGATAAATACCCAAACCCTTAATGCTGTTGCAGCCATGCAAAATGAGGACATACACAAATGGGTGCAGGCCACCAGAGATCTTGACCACAGCAAGCATTGGTCCCATCACTGCTCTTACCACCTCCCTGGACACTCTCCTGGCTGACAGGCAGCATGCGAATGACACCCCCAAGGGCCACCAGGTAGATAGAACTTACTGAGGATATGGCAAACCAGGTCATTTGTAGCATGACTGCCCCTGGGCAAAACCTAGGACTCGATGCTCCAGATACAATAAGGGATTTCATTGGGTAAAGGATTGCGGGTCATAGCCTGTGAAAACACCAGTCCCTTTAAACTCTAGTGAGGGCATTCCTCAGTCCTGCCAGTAAGAGGAGGCTCTGGTAATCCAAAAATCTATTGGACAATGCCCACTTTTTCACACTCTCCAATGCCAACCATCTATCTTGGTGGACAAGCTATCAAAGGCTTGGTTGACAAAGATGTAGACCCTACCATTTTAACTGAGACTGAGGTGCTTCACTTCCCTCATTGGAAGTTCAAACCTGGCCCCCCATCAGTGGTGTGGGAGGCCAACAAGATTCTAAGATGCCCACCAGGCAAGTCCATTGGAAGGATCTTGATGGCAATTGGGGAGCCATTCATCCTGTCATTTCCACTGTACTTAGGAACCTGTGGGGCGAGATATTTTGAAGGTATTATCCTAGCTACAGATGACAGGGCCTTTTTTGATGATATTGAGGTCCATGAAAAGGTGGGTCTTATAGTCCACAATTCTGCATGAGATCCTCACCCCTAATTCTAAGGGCCCCTGTATCCATGAAATCCACCACACTCAAGGCCCCTAGCCCTATTCCATTGATGTGGCTCTTGAATCAGAAAGTATGGGTGGAAGAGTGGCCTATAATCAAATTCAAGCAGTCAATCCCTTTCTTGCTTTCATTGTCCCTTTAAAGGCAGAAGACTTGAGGATCCTCACTTTTCCTCATTTTTGTGTGACACATTTTGAGATGAGGAACTTTAGTTTAACAGGCTGGGAGCTAGCTAAATATATTAAGAACCCATGATCAGCTAAGTTTCTATATTATTCATTACAAATAACACAAAAATTTTTCCAATTAAATCAGACAAGGACAGAGGATAGCCTAATGGAATTTTCTCAAGTTCCAGCCCTGCCTGAGAAAGTTCCTCCCAGAGTCCTAGGGAAGATGCTACATCAGGTGTGAGGTATCTGAGGGAAAGGAATTTACATACACTATGCTCTTTTGTCCATTAACTTTATTCCTCTATGACAAAATTCTATCTACACAGCTTCAGCTCTGTCCTCACATTCAGCTCCTCTCTATGCCCAGTTTTCCTATTCTCATAGTTTTAGTAAGCTCCTATACTTTTGACCTGATCTTCGTCCTCCGTTCCTTTGTCCTCCATCTATCCTTCCTGGCTCCTTACCCTTGGCCCTGATAAACTCTACAAGAGATCTGCTTTACCCTCTACTGAACCTCTGTCTTTCTTTTCTCTCTCTGGCCATGTGGTTCTCTGTCTGCCTCTGGAATTCCACTCCAGTCCTTATTGCATCTGGTTATGTAAAAAGCCCTATTGTCCTCAGTCAATCTCTCTGCTATGCCCCAGGCATGAAGGAAGGGGATGATCTGAGTCTCATTTGCACAAGAAGCAAAGCTTTGCATCTACATCCTGTTTGTCTCCTAGGCTCAGTAGGGGAGTTAGTTACCTAGAGGTTCAGCAAGTCTGAGAAGCTGAACTGTTTGCCAAATGGTCTAGTAATATATGGGCCCACAAGAAATTCATGGCAAGGTGCAGCTGAATATTAAGGCTGTATAATACCAAATATTTCTTGATAAATGGCTTCCCGTTTGACAGACCTTTGATCGGTCAAATTACAGCTTTAATACACAGCTGAATCTCCATAACATATTTTTGAGTCTCACAAGAATAGCTTTTAACTCTTTATTTTTTGAAAAGGTTTGACATACTATAAAAAGGCTGTTTGATTCTTCCTGGATTCTCACTTACGTTTTGTTTGGTGGGGTGGTTTTTTAATCTTTCTCTTATTTTTAAGTGTCTCCTACAGCATATCCAGCAACAATGGGTGACCACTAAAGTGACTTTACAGGTGTTAATGGCTCTTAGACATCCAACTTATAGCCCTCCACAAGGGCTGTGCATGTTTGGATTTCTGAAATTCAAAAGGTACTGTCTGACACTCCCCATCCAGGGTTACTCCCCAGGGATGGAGGCTCTTTGAGGCCTGATAGTCAATGATGGGTAAGAGCTTGTTTGGCAAGCCACCCTAAGACAGGCACAGTCCAGTTGCTGAGCCCCCTGAGGTGGGGTCCACAAGGATGGAGCAAAGAACTCCAACTCCCACCAAGTGCACAGGTAACAAAATAAAAGGGTAGATAGGTAGTAGGACAGGAAATTGGCTCAAACCAGCTGTCAAGGCATACACATAATGTACTTCCTTATGAGCCAACCTGAAGTCTGCCTGAGGGCCTAGCAACAGGTACTATCAGAGTTCCTGATTGTGCCCAGCCAATGAGGGATGACCATGCAATGCCACCAGATTGGGACACAGCGGGATGCTAAGAGGAGGGTACATAAGGCCTTCCTCGTTATTGAATAAATGAGTCTGCTGTTTGCCTTCAACTGATTCCTGGTATCTGTGTTGTTAACACCATGCCTTCTCACTGCCTCCCCTGAGGGAGTCTTTAGGACCCAGTAACAAGCTTCCACCAATCCAAATGCTCATACTGTCATAGATAGTATCTGAAGTCTATCACAGAGACCTCCTGTTTTCATTGTTACTTGACTACCTGCTGTTCTCGCTCCCCAAAAATGCCTTGATTTGAAACTCCTGTTTATTCTGTTACTATAAAATCTTCATGAAGCTGTTACTACCTCATTATAACATGATATTTGGAGTAGCCTGAGTCTGTGTTTCCTGGCCAAAGTCATTCATATTTGGCTCCAGAATAAACTATGTCTTTTCCTCCCTTGGGTAAGGACTGTACTTTTGCATCAACAGTTTAAACACGGATTAATCTATTTATTTAGTTATAAATAATATTTACATATATGCTAATATTTATTAAGACATCACCTCATGCTTGTACCTGGATTTAGAATTTAAAAATAAAGACACCCTCAATCTGGGCATGGTGGGCCTTGCCAGCTACTCTGAGTATGCTTAAGTAGGAATATCTCAAATTCAAGAGCAGCCTGGGTAACAAGGAAAACTTAACTCGGGGGAAAAGGGAAGAATGGGAGGACATATAAAAGGCTTCTCTATTGGCTTGATTCTGTGTCCAAGTGGCCATCTTTGGTAGATATCTCACAACATTTCAAGTGCAATCTGGAATAGAGACTACAGAGAATAGACAGAGCAATTGAGAGGAACATGGATGGGATAATTTTGAAAGCTGGTGTTTCCCAGCATTTTGGAATATGTGGCATTTTTGTAACTTAACCTCTGTATCTCATCTATTCATGACAGGCTCGCCTTGCAGTTTGGAAGAGGAAACATGGTTTCTCTTTAAAGTGTCTTCACTAAGCTACATACTACGTGCTGTAGACATGGTTGCTGTGGGATGTTCTGTATGCTAAATGTGTTGCTCTGATTGGTTAATAAATAAAACACTGATTGGCCAGTAGCCAGGCAGGAAGTATAGGTGGGACAAGGAGAGAGGAGAATTCTGGGAAGTGGAAGGCTGAGGCAGAAAGACACTACCAGCTGCCGCCATGAGAAGATGTTAAGATACTGGTAAGCCGCGAGCCATGTGGCAACTTATAGATGAATAGAAATGGGTTGACAAGATATAAGAATAGTTAGCAAGAAGCCTGCCATGGCCATGCAGTTTATAAGTAATAAGTCTCTATGTGTTTACTTGATTGGGTCTGAGCAGCTGTGAGACTGGCGGGTGAGAGCTATTTGTCTTGACCTTGGGCCAGGCAGGACTGGAGAAAACTTCAGCTACACATGATTGACAGATGGAGCACCTCTATAAAACTAGGTCCCTAAAATGAAGTGTGATAGTACTAGGCTCACAATGCTGCAACAGTAAAGAAATATGCAGCAGCATGGCCAAAGGCAAGTTGCTTCTAGACCTTGTTATTGCACTTGAACAAGATCACAAAGCGAAGCTTAGGCAGACTAGGGCTTGAGCAATGTTGATGTGGAACACTGTCTACTACCAGTGAGTAAAAAGCATAATGTGGCCAACATTTTCCTGCTTTTCTACTCTGAACTGATTATTTAGTCAGTTGTTTTTCATATGGTTTATGCAATCATAAGCCATATGATTTCAGTTTCTCTCAGGAGTAAGTCTGCTGGCTGCTGATGGTGGTATCTATTTGTTCTAGAGTTTCCTGGTTATTTCATCATGTCTTAGGGACTCATGTAGTCTAGAGCACAGGGGACTTTTTGGATTGTCTTCTGCATGGTGTAATTGTTAAAACAACATTTTTCGGTTGGTTTCTCATCTTGGTGTGTCTCGTCCTATGTAGAGGGTGTAGATACCCATTCCTGGAACTTTTCAAAGATAACACTTTGTCACCCTAGCTTAGAAATCTCTCGAACCGAGTGATGAAGTGTCTTTCCTCTACTGTTTAAGTGTTGCTTGCCAGTGATGGAGTGCATGTCCATGTATGCACCTGTGGATTCACTGCCCATCTGTCCCTTTCCTAGTCTAATAATCTCTCATATGCTTCACACCATAAGCTTGTGGGCTGTCAGCTCATGTTCTTGTTTCATATTTACAACTTATGTCTTTATTGCTTTAAGAATCCTTGCCAGGCATGGTGATGCATGCCTTTAATCCTAGTACCTGCAAGGCAGAGGCAGGTGGATCTCTGAGTTAGAGGTCAGCCTAGTCTACACAGTGAGTTCCAGGATAGCCAGTGCTACACAGAGAAAGCCTGTGTCGAAAAACAAGACAACAACAAAAAAGGATCCTACTCAATACGTTTAAGGAAGAACAAAGACATGAGTCCCACATCAAAGAGCCCTATGCCCAGGAAGCACTTAGGTCATTTGCTTTGTAGGCACTCATCTGGAATACAAAAAGAAGAAAGATTGAGAGGCTGACAGTCTGTTAGGGTTTTATTCATATTCCCTGGGGATGTGGAGAAAGAGAGATTAGCTGTCCACTGGTTCTAGGGCTTTGCATTGCCCTGATAATCTTTTCTGCATATCAGTAAGGTGTAACTTCTGCCCAGAATGGCAGAAGCAGCAATTCCTCCCATCCCCAGCTCAAGAAGAGACTAGACCATTGCTTAAAGCCTTCTTTTGAAGCCTCCTCTTAGTCTGACCCCGGCAGCCCTCATGTTAAGTACATATCTCAGCACTGCTGGGTTTTTATTCATCTCGTTCCTGCAAAACTCCTTTCCATTTCCATTCTTCCTTTAGGTTTGAGTTTGGAAAAGAAAGCCAGAAGTCCATGTTTGACAACTTCATAGAAACCAGTCATCTAGCTTATTGTTCTTCATCTCTGATACCTACATTGTTCCTGTGACTCTGAGTACTTCAGATATAAATCTGAAATGTCAGTATGGTACACGAACATGCAAGGGTTTATGGGTTGGCACAATCTTAGAAGTCACTATAATTCACTTCAAACTTTTCAGAACTGCAATACATATCTTTATGTATCTGGATTGGCAACTCCCTTTTCACTGGTTGCCAAGTATTCTATGAGTCAGTTTTTAAAATCAACTTAATCTTGCTTGCATAATCTTATATACGTTTTATGGTAAATACTGTGAAGCTAAAGTAAACAAAAGTGTGGTAAAGAAAAAGTTAAGGACCTTGTCTCAGCATGTGCGGGGCGTTTACCCACCAACCTCACAGTTCCCCAGAGTTTTCTTGAGTGAGAGTAGCAGGAAATATTAGATGGAAGGATTTAGATTGTGGAGATAAACAGATAGAAAATGCAGGATGGCCTCGAGAGGGCCTGAAACTTATTCCAATGGGCCCTGACTATCTCTGCCCTAAGGTATTTATAGAAACCCCAAGGGGTGGAGCAAAAGACCTCCCACCAGCCCGACCAAGTACAGACCATCTCAGACACCTGCACTCAGGCCCTTGGTCCAATCATCCTTTCTATGCAGACTTGCTGGGTAAAGCCACTAGGAACCTGAAAATGATAAAGGAAAAAAAGAATACTTTCTATAGAGGAAGTTGTATAATTATGGTTGAGATCTCAGCTTTATATCTGAAATTCAGTTGGATCCTGTACAGGCTCAGTCAGTTATTAACTACATACCCTAGAGGTTGGGTTTCTAATCTCATCAAACTTTAGTGTGTGTATCTGAGGCTAACAGCATCACCTACCACATGCAATACTGTGAGAATTAAGTTCTATAATAGGCACTTGGCAAAGGCCTATTCAGGCAGTAAGTGCCTAATTAAAAAACTATCATTTTTATTATGCTTATTCTATTTTATAAACTAGGAATATTTAGAAAGATGAATCAAGATGGTAGATAGGCCTTCCTTTTCAGTATCTCTATAAAACCTCACCTAGTCCCATGATCCTCATTTATATGTTTGAAAACTACAAAACATCTAAGTTTTTATGTAAATTTACCTTTTCTTCTTTAAATCTAATTATTCTTTCCATTGTTTTCAGTTTCTGAAATATTCAGTAATTTAAATGAAGCCTCCCAAAAAACTTTATAACCAGTCAAATATAACACAGATTTTAGTCAGATGGTGTTTGCAATTAAGATATTTATCTTCTAGACCTACTGAAAATCACAGGTTTTGTTAGGATTCCAGGAAATAATGCACATGAGAAGACATTAAAAGTATAAAAGTATGTGTGATATTAGGGATATAAAATAGCTTAAATTATGCTTGCTTAATTTTGCCATTTAGTGGGTTGCTAAGCATGTTAAAATTTACATATTAATGAATAGAGATGACTTTGAAAGCACTATTTTGTTTCGTACTTACTTGAGACTTCTTTTATTTCAAAATTATGTTTTGTAGTTTAAATGTAGTTGGTGGATCTTTAAGCCCTTCCCCTAGTCTTTAAAGGTAGAGTTCAGGGGATTTTCACAGTCCAAAATGAAACAACACACATTGACTAACACTTCTGCCTTAAACAACAAAAGATTCTGGTAGAATGTACATTTCTAAACATTAATAATTTCAGACATTGAATAATAGAATATCCTGGGATAGCAACCTACACAAGAGCAGTAATCCAGATAAGCTGACTGTTACCAAGATGTTTTGTGTTGGTTTTTGAGACAGGATCTCCTTATGTAGTCGAAGTTATCTTGAACTCATGATTCTCTGGTCTCCTCCTGAGTACCAGGATTGCAGCCACGCAGACCATGCTCAGATCATAGCTGATCATGGTTCCTACTGAACAAGATAAGAACACAGGTATCTTCTTGAGCTGGGATATATTCAGTACTAGAGAGAGTTCAACTGCAACCAAACTAACTGCTCACCAGAACAGAACCTAACACTTTTAAAGAAGTTAACAAAACTAGATAGAGTAACAATGTGATGATAAACACCTAATTGAAATTAGTATATTTATTAAAAAAGGCATGAAAATGTAATACATCTGTAGAAAAGCCAGTCCACTGAATAAAAGAATTAACTCTGTGTTTCTTTTTAAAATATATTCAAATGCTTAGAAGGAAACATTAAAGTAATAAAGAAAAACTGAATTTTCACTAATTTTAAAAGATTTAAAAACCAAAGATAATATTTTCTGATGATACCAGGTTCAAATTAAGAACAAAGGAATACTTATGGTATCCTAAACTCTAACAAGTGTAAAACAAGTGTTTTTCAATAGCATATGGCTCAAAACTAACTACAAGAAACAGTAGAAAATATGTCAAACTGAAAACTAATGTGACTCAGGCAGGCGAAAGACACCCACGTGGCAGCCTGGGTCCTCACAGTCCAGCCTGCTTGAAGCATCCATATGTCTGCCCAGTGCCTTCTGACGCCAGGAGGTTGGGTGTCAATATGATGAGCAAGTATGTGGTGGTGAAATTGGAGAGAAAGAGGTGGAATGGTTCGTGTGCTGTGCCAACCGGCAGTTCTGAAGAAGCGAGGGCTGTGAGGAATGGGCTGATGTTGACAGCCTGCTTGTCACCCAGAACCAGGGTAACATCAGGGTCTAGGCTGCTGCCTACAGCCATATCTGAGTCTGCGAAAGCCGGGGTCTATGTTGACATCTGTGGCCCATGTTGCCACCAAGGTCACGGGGATGCCCAGAGTGTGGGCCACCCCCTGTGGCCATTTTAGTGTCCAAGGGCCTCACCTCCACTAGAGCCATGTAGATTTGAGTGGCCTGTGCTTCTACTAGCGGGCATGATGACATCCGGGCCTGGGCTACTTCCGAGAATCATGTCTCCATCAATGCCCTGCAGCAACAAAGTGGGGGATCTGAGGGTCATGCTACAGCCAGGGCCACAAAGAGGTGAGAGGCCTGCACTGCTGTAAGGTGCCATGGTGATGTCTGGGCTGGGCTGCAGCTATGGCTCATGATACCATCAAGGGCTATGCCTTTGCCACACTGCCACTGGAGCCTTACTGAACTGAGTGGCATGCACTGCCACCGGGGGCCAGGGTGACATCCAAGCCTGGGCCAAGTTGGCACCCAAGGGTCATGCCAATCTGAGTGACCTGTGCTGCCACCTGGGATCATGTCTGGATCGGTAGCTCAACAGCAGCCAGAGTCTGCGTTGATTTCAGTGGCTCCTGATGCAGTCAAAGGCCATGCTGATGGTCTGTGCCACCACCTGGGGAAGTGTTCATGTCTGAAAGTCACTCTGTTGTGGGAGCCATGCCAATCTGAGTGGCCTGCACTGCCACCTGAAGCCATGGTGACATCTGAGCCTGGGCTGCTGCCATCTGGAGGCCATGTCTGGGTCCGTGGTCCTATCACAGTCAGGGGCTGTGATGTTCATGGCCTGTGGTCTGTGGTATCATTAAAGGCCACATGGATGCCCAGGGTCTAGGCTGCGTTCTGGGGCCATGTTCTTGTCCAAGGGCCATGTTGCCACCGGGGCCATGGCATCATTTGGGCCAGGGCTGCTGCCAAAGGCCAATAGCAGACAAAGTCTGGGCTGATGTCCACGGCTGGTGCTACCAATGGGGGCGGGGGGGTCATAGGAACTGGGTATGTTGAAATCTGAGGGCTATGCTGAGCCATCCCTGTCCCTCACTGGCCCCAAGATAGCTGATCTTGTCTCTCGCTGACACTGTGATACTGTAGCAGGAGAGCTGGTGCCAACCCCTAACAGCACTCAGGAGAGATAGCCCACTCCTCATCACAGACATGGGAGAGCTGGTCCTGATGTCATGGGCCTAGGAGAGTTAGCTTTGCCACTCTCCTGAAGAGGTAGTCCCAGTTGGCCTGACCAACCAGTTCAGCTACTACCCAGATGCAGATCCTGTGCCTTAAGTTGGCCCACCCTAACAGCTGCCGCATCTATGACCTTCTGGAGTGTTTGAAGGGACTGGTTCTGTGGAATAATTACCCCAGGATCTCCATGACTCTGGGCAACAACAGGATATCAGAGAGGATTTTTGATGAGAGCCCAGTGATGATGGTGTGCCAGAAGCTAGAAGCCTAGAATAAGACCAATGACTCATTGCAGTGAACACTTTGTGGGTGGGGCTGACTGGACAAAGGTGGTGTACTGCCTGATACACCACAGCTCCAGATGCTACTAAGATGAAGGGGTGCTGGAAAGACGGAGGAGAGAGGTGGGGTTTTGTTTGTTTGTTTTTTTTTTAATTAATTGGGGGACATATTACAGGAGTGAGGGGTGGGTATGGAAGGACTGGGAAGTGAGTCGGATTAGGGTGCATAATGTGAAATTTCCAAAGAATCAACAAAGAATTACAGAGTTTTTTTTTTAATATAATGTATACATTTTTGTGATACAAAACACAAAGATATCATATAAGTTTAAATTACAATTAGAACAGTTTAGTTATCTAAGCTTCTAACTTCAAAACCTAGAAAAAGAATAGAAGTTAAATTTTAAAGTAAGTAGAAAGAAAACAAAAGCTAAAAATCAGTGAAATTTACAAATAGAAAAAACAGAATTCTATAAACTCTAAAATTATAATTTGACTCCAGTCCATTTTGAGTTGACTCTAACTCATAACAAAATCAGATGAAAGTATTGCAAAAAAGGAAACTATGCCAATATTCCCAGTGAATCCAGGCAAAATGTTGTTTAATGAGAACCTGGAACATAGAATCTCTCTCTCTCTCTCTCTCTCTCTCTCTCTCTCTCTCTCTCTCTCTCTCTCTCTGTGTGTGTGTGTGTGTGTGTGTGTGTGTGTGTGCGCGCGCGTGTGCGCACGTGCGTGTGTGTGCGTGTGTATGCGTGTGTGTGTGTGTGTGTGTGTGTGCGCGCGCGTGTGCGCACGTGCGTGTGTGTGCGTGTGTATGCGTGTGTGTGTGTGTGTGTGTGTGTGTGTGTGTGTGTGTGTGTAGTGTTTGTGTTATGACCAGCCAAGGCTTGCCAAAAGAATGTTTGGTTGATAGGACATTTGAAAATCAAACAATACAATTTATATATCAATTGAACATCTATGATCATCTCAAAGAGATTCAGAAAATATATTCAAGTAAATTTATAACCTACTTGTGGTAAAAAGTTTCTAAAGTACTAGATATAGCTGAAATGATTCTAAGTGGGAAATTAAAGTATGCTTTTCTTAAAAGATTGGGATAAAACAAAATTTTTGCTAAGAACTTGCACTAAATATTGTCCTGTACAGTTTCATATAGAAAGTTTAATATATGGTCTCGTACAGCAAAGAGGAAAAAAGGGTAAATACAAGATGAGGATTAAAAAGAAAAACTATTAGCAGATGACACAATTATGTTTTGAAAATTCTAATCTTCAAAACAATGACCACAGCTGATAAGTGAATCTGTTAATGTCAATATGCATAAAGAGTTTATTATGTCCTGGAAACTATGGAGGAATTTAAGAAACAATACATAATCAATAGCATAAAAATACACACAAATTTACAGATAGTTATAATTAGCATATTTACAGAAAATTCATAACTACAAAGTCACACAAGCTTAAGAAAACAAGGTCAAGAGCTGTATGCTAACACCTGAAAAATGACTTTGATGGAAAGATAGGACCTTCAGGAGGACAACAATGTTCACTGACCGTAGTCTAAGGACTGTCATGTAGTTAGCATTCCTCAAAATTGAGGACTTACTGACATCTCAAACTCTCAAGGGGCTGGATAGTTTTGTAGAATTTGACAGGCCAGTTTTTTAATTTCATAGAAATGCAAAGAAACTAAAAATGCTTTTATAAAAAGTTGAAAAAAAAACCCAAAGTTTTAAAAGCTTTGACTGTATAATGTCAGCACTTCCCAGATAGTGTGATAGAATCATAATAGTAAACACCTAATGGATAACGGACTAGAAGAGCTCCGTACAATCAATCAAATTTTGTATAGCTAACCTAATAATTTCATGGGACAGAATCATTTTCCACCAATTGTGTTGGAATAATTGGGTATTTGTATGAAATAAGACACAAAGACAGACCTAAATGCAAATGTAAACACTAGAAAACATTCATGAAGAAATTTTCAGAATCTTCTTCTATTCAGTGATTTCTCCAGCTAGTGTTTCAAGTGTAATATTGAAAAGGAACAGGAGTAGTGTACAGTCTTGTTCCTGATTTCAATGGGATTACTTCAAGGTTTTCTCCATTTTGGATGATGTTGGCTATCGGTTTTTCATATATAGCTTTTATTATGTTCAGGTATGTTACATTCTCTAGGACTTTTGTTATGAAATTATGTTGGATTTTGTCAAGAGCTTTTTTTATTCATCTATTCCAATGATTATGTGATTTTTGTCTTTTAAGTTCTTTTATGCAGTTTATTACATTTACTGACTACTGTATATTAAATCATCTGACCATTTCAGCATAAAGCCAACTTAGTCATGGTGTATAATCTTTTTGATGTAAGTCTGTATTATTTTTGCAAGTATTTTATCAAGAGTTTTTTAGTCTATGTTCAGCAGGAATATTGGCCTGTAGTTTTCTTCTTCTCTTTTTTATTATTATGTCTTTACGTGGTTTGGGTATTAGAGTAATACTGGTTTCATCAAAGGAGTTTGAGCATGCTCCTACTGTTTCTTTTCCTCCCTCCTTCCCTCCCTCCCTCCCTCCCTCCCTTCCTTCCTTCCTGTCTATGGATCTTGGAAAATCTGTGGAGCTGTGCTATGAACACATATGGGCCTGGCCTGCTTTACTTTATAGGCCTTTTATTGTTGTTTCTGGCTCCTCATTTGTTATGGGTCTGATTAGGTTGTTGGACTCTTCTTCGTTTAAGTTTGGTGGTTTGGCCAAACTAAAATTTCATTCATTTCTTTTTGATTTTCCAGCTTAATAGAATATAGGTTTTTAAAAATATTGCCTTGTAATATTCCGAATTTCTTCGGTGTCTGTGATAGGGTTTCTGTGTACATTTTTGATTCTGTTAGATTTTGATAACATTTTGATTTTGATTCTCTCTTTCCTTTGGTTAGTTGGGCCAAGGGTCTATCTCACTTGTTTATCTTCTCAAAGAACCAGCTCTTAGATTCATTGATTCTTTGTACTGTTTTCTTTGTTTCCATTTCATTAAGTTCTGCTCTGATTTTTATTATTTCTTACCTACTATTGGATTTAGGTCATGTTGTTGTTTTCCAAATTTTTGAGCTGTCATTTATTTATGCTTTCTGTCTTTTTAATATAGGCTCTTGGATTTATAAATTTTCCTCATAGGGCTGTTTTCAATGTGTCCTGAAGATTTTATTGTGTTATGTTTTCATTTTCACTTAGTTCAAGGAAAGTTTTTATTTCTTTATTGAGTTTTTCTTTGACCCATTGACCATTCAGTAATGAGCTAGTCAATCTCCCTGAGTTTGTGTACTTACTGGTGTTATGTTTGCTGTCAATATTAAGTTTTATTACATTATTGTCAGATAGGATACACAGTTATTTCAATCTTTCAATTTTTTTTCCAAGACAGGGTTTCTCTGTAAAACAATCCTGGCTGTCCTGGAACTTGCTTTTGTAGACCAGTCTGGCCTCAAACTCACAGAGATCCTCCTGTCTCTGTGTCCCAAGTGCTGGGACTAAAGGTGTAAGCCAACACTGTCTGACTCAATCTTTATAAAATTTTAAGAGTAGATGAGACAAACAAATTGATAAATTGAACTTCAGAAAAATCAGAACATTTAATTGAGCAAACTAAAATAATAAATGAGCATGGAATTTTATAATGAAACCCATGAATTTTATACCTACTAAAATATAATTATGTGTGCTCATTATTTGCCAAAAATTCACAAATGTATAGAAAATATAATCTTAAATGTACATAAAATACACGTAAAAAATGAATAGCTCCAATTATCACATGCGTATGTACAACTTTTTCCATGCCCTAGTATCAAAAGTAAGTTGTGACACATAAGCAACTTGTTGCACATTCCATCTCTTCAGTTAAATCTGAGCAGCCATTCACTTGAGAATGACCTTTAATTACAAAAAAAGTATTTCACAATACGTTTATATGCATACTATATACATGAGATGTATTATGAATATATTTTCTCTATAATGTAATTTCCATTGAATACATTTCAAGCATATTTTAAGTTAATTATAATAGAATCAACAAACTTTTTAAAAAATGCATAATTTTCCAGAGTGTGAATAGACTACAATGTATTAACCATACCTGTGTTTGTATATATTCGGTGTAACACTACACACACACACACACACACACACACACACACACACACACACATACACACACACTTGGTCTTATTAAAGATACCTGAAGAATGATAAGCTTATAGTACATTCTTAATGGACATTGTTAAACAAGGACCGAGTCAGGTACAGTGACAACATCTGAAATACTAGCACATGAGGATAGAAGCAGAAGTATCATGTATTTAAGATCATCCTTGGCTATAAGTTAATTTAAAGGCAGCCTGGATTATAGGAGAGCCTGTCTCAAAAAAGAAAGGAAGGAAGGAAGGAAAGAAAATAATCAAGGAATGTATGTTGGAATAAATGTTCTGGTATTTATTACTCTCTCTCTCTCTTCTGCTCCACGTAAACAAGCCATAGATATTTAACAGTGGAAGCAGAAGTTTCCAATTAAAAACTTATTATTCAACCCTATCAAGCAACCCAGTGCTGGAGCCCCAAACTGCAAGTCCCCAGAACCTTAGTGCACAGTTGTGCAGAAAACTTCAGGCTCTCACAACAGTGCAGCCAGGGTAAACTACCTCTACAAATAGCAACATCTCCTGTGCAAAATCCAACCAACCACTGTCTTTAGTATATCCCCAAGTTACTTAACATGAATAGGAATGTGCAACATCCAGATTTTTTAAAAAAATCTGACAGTAATATTTATATCCTGTACTCACACATTACAATCAATGCTTTAGAAGTTAGTAACATATTACATAAAAATTAAAGCCAAAGCTGTGGCTTGAGTATTTCTAATATTCCTGGAAGCATCTTTACGGAATAAATAATCTCACAGTTACTGAAGTGAATTAGAATTGCTTCATAGTTAAACACTGACCACAGAAATACTACTTCATAAGAATTAAAATATTGGTCTCTGTGTAAAATGATTAAGCTTATTTATTTCCACTTGTTCTATGTAAATAGAAAACAAATTTCTACTAGCTTTTCAATAGCAGACTTTCACTTCAATTGGATAAAAATTATAATTTTTACAAATTTAATAAATTTTATTATAAAAATCTTGCAAATAAATATAAACATCACATACAAAAACTAGCCAGACCTAAAGTCTGTATAATTTAATGAACTTCTATCCAGTCAGAACTGGCACTCAAAACAGACACTGTGCTTAATTTGGCCAAAGAATTTGTGTAATGGTCTTTAATCGATCAGTGGGATTTAGGGTGGCCCATCACCATAGTCTCCATCAATACAATGATAATGAGCTCCCCTAATGAGAGAACAGGTTACTCTTTGTCAGAACATATATTGGCTACCCAGAGAACAGCTTTTTCTTTGCTTTAGTCTTCAACTTGTGACTAACCAATGCAGCTGCATCTCCAAATAAAACTTGCTTTCTTTGTCATTTAAGTAAGGGGTTTCTTGTGACCTGCCTTGGCCAAGGACAGAGCAAAACTCTGTTCTATAGTGGGAGTTGGCCTGGTCTTGGTGACACTTTCCTCCCAGGTAAGATAAACATACTGCAAGGGGAATGTGTGCTCCTGTCTATAGCTTTTTCCTCTGAGAAGCAGATGTCCAGAGTGTGGGCTAACAGCATCTACCAAGGTAATTAGAAGCATACCACCCATATCCAGCCCACAAAGACCTCTGCTTGGCCAACCAAGCCCCACTTTTGATACTTTAGTTATGTTAAACCTCTATTGTTACAGCCAGTTCTCCTCTCCACTTTTTTAACATAAGGTCTCAAATACTCAAGGTTGTCTTTCAACTCTATATGTAGTGGAGTGTTGTGGAATAATCTTTTTGTACATTGGGAAGATGTGTCTTTGCCAAGGCACCTTCTGATTGGTTTACTAAAAGAGCTGAATGGCTAATAGCTAGGCAGGAAGCAGTTAGGTGGGACCTCCAGGCAGAGAGAAAGAGGAAGAGGAAATGAATCTAGTCACAGGAGAGACACCAGAGGACACGGAGAAGAAACAGGAGGTACAAGATAGAAGAGAGATTAAAAACCACGAGACAAAACATAGATTAATATAAATTGGTTAATTTAAGTTATAAGAGCTAATGGGACAAGCCTAAGCTGTAGGCTGACCTTTTATAATTAATAATAAGTCTCTGTGTTATTTTTTGTGAGCTGGTGGCCCAAAGAAAAATTTAGTTGAGGATGACTGAAAATGTCTGATGGTCCTGCTTCCACTCCCCAAGTGCTAGGATGATAGGCGTACAAAACCACCACACTGGGTTTATGTGGTGCTGGAGCTCAAATCCAGAGCTTCAGGCTTGTTAGGGAATCATTCTACTGACTGAGCTACATCACTAGCATTGCAGTCACTTCTAATACAGTATGATTTTACGTGAAACTAAACACCCTAAAAGACAAAAAACTTAACTTTGGGTGATAACATCAGAAAATGTGACCATCACCAGTGATATTTAAAAATGTAAGAGCCCTCACCTGGTGCCCCGCACCCCAGGATCTAAAGAAGACAACCACAGGCCGGCCAACTGCTACATGCCCCAGGCAGGCAGACACCACTACAATGAACAGTATGTGGTGGATAAATGAGAGAGAGAAGTGGATTGATTAGTGTGCTGTGGAGAGAAGCAGAACTGAAGATTCGAAGGTGGTGGTGAGGAGCATGCTGATCTGAGTGGCCAGGCTGCCACCTGGGGCCATGTGATATCCTGGCCTGTACTGCTGTATAGTGCTGTGTCTAAGTCCATGACTCTGCTGCAGCTGAGGTCTGTGATGATGTTCGTGGCCTATGTTACCACCAAAGGCCATGCTGATGCCCTGGGTCTGGACTGCCACTGAGGCTATGTTGGTGTCCCGAGAGCCACGCTATCACAGGGGTCATAATAATCTGAGTGGCCTTCACTGCCACTGAGGCCATGGTAACATCCAGCCCTGAGCTGCAGGTGAGGGCCATGTCTGTGTTCATGGTCCTATTGCAGTTGGGGTCTACACTGATGTTTGCGAGTCACGTTACCACTGGGGACCATGGGACAGTTGACCCCAGTGGCCTGGGTACCAAAGAACTGGTTCTGCCCCATGCCAACTGCCTTAGCAGGACAGCTCCCAATACCCCACCCCATCCCCAGCTGGCTCCAATGGAGTGACAGCAGAAGAACTGTCCCATCCCCTCTCCAGCCTCTGCAATGGGAGAAATGGCCCTGATGTCTCACCTGAGGGGGTGGTCTCAGTGAAGGCCCGAACTGATGAACTCGGCTACCACCCAGGTCCACACTCAGAGCTTTGATATCTAACCCATGGGACTGGTCCTGTGGAACTACAGCCATTGGATCTCTATGACTCGGGGCAACAGCAGGAAATACAAGAGGAGTCTAGGTGAGGGTCCAGTACTGATGGTGTACCAGAAGCCAAAGGCCTTGAAACAGGACAACTCACTACAATGAACCTTTCCAAGTAAAGCTGTTTGTGCAAAAGGGTACACTGTGTGACACACTGCAGCTCCCAGTGCCACTATGACAAATGAATATGTGATGGAAAGGCAGAAAAGATGGAAAAAACAAATGTTTTGTTTTTTTATTTTTTTCCTTGGTGGGGGGAGCTACAGGAGTGGAGGGCAGATATAGAAGAATTAAGAAATAAGTGGGATTGGGGTGCATGTTATGAAATTCTCAAAGAATCAGTTTAAAACAATGTAATAAGAGCCTAATGTTCAAAGTATATTCATTTTTTAAAAGGGGAGATATAGTAAATAAAATGGTTTAAATACTTTGATTTATTTTTCAATACATGAGTATAAGATCTAATTGTATCCACTTTATTGTATTAAGTTGGTAAAATTCAATCTTTCAATTTCTTGGTATATCAGACAAGGACTAATACTGACATAACAAATTCATTGAATTTATAAATGCATGTAATCTATAGCTGAAAGCATATGAGTAGGGACTGTAAATGACTAAGATATTAAATTAGCCATCTATCTGGACATGGTAGTTCATGCATCATTAGGCTGAGGCAGGAAGATGGCCACGAGTTCAAGGACAACCATTTGGCATTGTAAAACCTTGTTTCAACAATGACAAAAACATTAATTATTTCAGTGTAGAAATCATTACTATTATAATTTCTAGAGATTCCTGTGTTCAAGAAAGAAAGGTTTAAGTTGGTGAAAATACATGGCATAAACATTGGGCTGCTACTACACAAAACATGCTGTCTCATACAATAGATCAGTTCATTGTTGCTCAAGTAAGTTTCCTTTACCAACTAGTAATAATTGTGGACTTTTTTTCTTTCTTTCTTTTTCAAGACAGGGTTTCTCTGTGTAGTTTTGGTGCCCGTCCTGGATCTCGCTCTGTAGACCAGGCTGGCCTCGAACTTCATAGGTTAGTATCTCTCTGTGAATGACTTTTATTTCAGATAAAAGCTGATGAAGATTGTGAAGGTGGTCATAAAGAAACTATTTCAAAGAAGACCTGAACTTGTAGATTTCTGTGTGTCCTACTGCCATCCGCTTGCCTGAGCTTCTGAGGATAAGTGGAGCCATCTGTCTGTTCATGATCTTCAGAATACTTTTCACCACCTCAAAAAGGCCTTATTCA
Organism: Peromyscus eremicus; assembly: GCF_949786415.1. Classification (NCBI taxonomy): domain Eukaryota; kingdom Metazoa; phylum Chordata; class Mammalia; order Rodentia; family Cricetidae; genus Peromyscus; species Peromyscus eremicus. Next base: position 8,550,788 of record NC_081417.1, on the reverse strand, counting down.
CAAAGGCATCATTTCAATGGAAGCAACTCCTTTCTTAAAGTGTGATTGCACCCCTATCAATCTCAAAAGGAATTGCCCACAGACACAGAAAAGAAAATAGTTCCCTTAATCATGATCTTCTTTCCTTGGAGTTAGAAAGTTTGAGCTATTCAGTGTTTTATAATAGCTTTATTTGTTGGAGACAGGATGGCAAGAACTTGCATAAGTTCTAATTAAGCCAAGTACATTGCAAATATTGTGTTCACTTGGTTGTTAATGAATGTCCTATTAATGCCAAAGCACGTTACACTGGTGGAATAGGAAGGAAACGCCACCAGAGTTTTCTTAGAAGGGTATTTAGTACAGAAACATCTGTCAAGGACAATAACAAACACTGGATCATTGCAGTTGGAATTAAAGCCATAGCCAGCTCAGCCGCCTCTTGCTCTGCATCTGTAATCCCCAAGGTAGATTGGTGAATGAGAACGGTTGAAGCAACTGAAGAATTCATGTCCAGCAATATTTTCTAGGGCATTCAATCTTTTACTTGAGATAGTTCATAGAATTGTAGAAATATTAAAGGTTAAATTGTGAAAACTTAAAACTAGAACATCCTGTAACTCTGCTTCCTTTTTCTAAGTAGAAATGTTTTATAGGAACGAAGATTGAAGTTGGAGGGCAAAGGCTGGTCAGCACAATTTATATTTTCCTTCTGCACTTCTGAAAAACCACTGGCAACTTGACCACACAAACTCCCAGGAACAGAGAGTGCGTAGCGTACACAGACATGCCAATCCATGTTAAATTAGATATATTTAATTAATTTCATTGTTTAGAATATGTCATCCTCAGGAAGGATGCAAGGAAACTACAATAGTAGCTTTGTTATTAGGCTTCTTATTAATAATAGCAAAATCAGCCAATTAGAAAAAAACGAGTTAAGAAGAAACAGTAGAACCATGCAGTGGGATATTAGGAAGACATTTTAAAGTATTGAACAAAATATAAATGACATAAAATATATTTTTGGTGTATTTTAAGTAAAATAGCAGGTTATGAAACCTTGCAATTGGGCTGGAGAAATAGCTTAATGATTAGGAGGACCTGCTGTTCTTACAGAGTGTGGGGCGTTTACCCACCACCCCCACAGTTCCCCAGAGTTTTCTTGAGTGCGAGCAGCAGGAAATATTAGATAGAAGGATTTATTGCGGAGAATATTGCGGAGATAAACAGATAGAAAATAAAGGATAGCCTCGAGAGGGCCTGGAACCTTTTCCAATGGGCCCCAACTGTCTCTGCCCCAGGGTTTTTATAGAGACACCAAGGGGTGGAGCAAAAGACCTCCTCCCCCAGCACAGCCAAGTGCAGACCATCTCAGACACCTGCACTCAGGCCCGTGGTCCTAATCATCCTCTATGCGGACCTGCTGGGTAAAGCCACGAGGAACCAGAGAACGAGCTCCCACAGCAGAGGACCTTGGTTTAGTTCCCAGCACCACATGGTGATTCACAACCATCCATAATTCCAGTTACAGAGAATCCTACGCCCTCTTCTGATTCTACAGGTACCATGCATGGACATAGAACACATATATCCACTCATATACATAAAAATTAAATGAATAAATAAACTTTTTTAAACTACAACACTCTGTAATGTTGTACATTACTGGTGACTTCTGTCACCCGAAAAAAGACTTGTTTTCCTCACCGTGGCTTGCCTAAGTGGCATGCAGTACTCGCTCAGGAAATGTTTGTATGTATTATATATCTCCCTCCTCTCATAATGAAATTTACTGAGATCTATGATCATTGATAGAATAAAATGTTTTCTTAGTTTTCATCACTTTCATAAATACAAAGAGGTTTGCCATCTGAATATTTCATAGTTCTCTTTCTCTTATTATTTATAATGTGCTACTAACTCAAATCAGATTCAGTTCCCAGTATTTAAAATGGAAAGGAAGCTAATGCCATAAAAATAAAGAGTGGTTCAGGACAATCGTGAAGATCTTGTGGCATTTGTACCTATCAATATCCCACATCAGTCTTTGGAAATCTCACCCTTTGCATGTGTATTAACATCAATGTAAAGCACAGAAAGCAAATTGAGCTCTTATTTCTTCAGAAAGTGCTCTGACAAGATTTACTCAGTGTTTGAATATTTTATGGTTATTTCCTTTGACATATGATTTGAAAAGTTGGGTTCAATAACTTCATTGTACCCATTAATCCCAGTACTCAGGCGGTGGAGGCAGGCAGATCTATTCCAAATTATTGTGTAAATGGAATCACACCACATATATTGTTTTGAGTCTGACCTCTCTTTCAAATGTATTTACATTTTTGCATATATTGGTATCTATAGTCCATTGCCTTCATGGCTATGTAATATTTCATTGTGCAGTTCACCATCATTTTCTGATATTAATTTATATTTCATGAACTTCTGGATTCCTTGCATTGGGGGAATTATGAATAACATCTGTATAAAGATTTCAATATAGATTTTGTATAGACATGCTTTCTTTTCTCTTGCATAAATATCTAAAATATTCACGCATTGAGCTGAATGTGGTTGTATAAGAAGCACCAGTTTTCTAGGGTGCTTGTAACAGGCATTGCAATACTATGTGAGTTACAGTGACTCTATTTCCTTAGTAAAACTTGATATTGGTTTTCTGATTGTATCGTGTTTTTTTTGTTTTTGTTTTTGTTTTTTGTTTTTGTTTTTGTTTTTGTTTTTTCCTGAGAAAGGGCCATGTCCTACAGTCCAGGATATACACTGGATCTCATCAGCCTCCTGAGTGTTAGTGTTACAGGCATGTACCAGCACCCCTGGCAATTTGTAGCAATTTTGATGGGTGTATAATAGTATCTAAGGTGACTTTAATTGCATCCATTGAATGTGTGTATAGGTTCATCTTTATTCTGCTAATATGGTAAATCACATCAGTTGATTTCTAAATATTAATTTTATTGTCCTGCGTAAAACTCCATGTATTAAAGATTTATTTTCTTTTTTATGCATTGCAGACTGCTCAGTTAGAGGTTTTCAAATCATTATCCTCTCTAGTTTTCCTTATATGATAAATCTGGCTTTATTAAATGAGTGGAGACGGGTCCTGTTACCCAAGCACTTTCTGTTGGAGTAGTACCATCTGTAAGGAAAGATGCCTGGGCCAGAGTTGCTCTTTGCAGTCAATATAAGGCTAAGTGAGTAGTCTTTTAATATTTGCAAGATCAAACCAGGTCTGGTGAGACAGCCTACTCAGGAGCTTGAGAATGGAGGCTAGTGAATTCAAGGCCTGCCTTGGTGATATAGCAAGTACAGGCTAGTCTGAGCATTTAGGAGGCATAGGTAACAGGAATTTGAGGCCAGCCTGTTATGCATAGCCAAAGATATACAGTGAGACACTGTCTCAAGAAAACAAAAGGATATCTGAGGAAGTTATCAAGACCTTATCTCAAAATAAAAAATCAGTAAAAATGTATGTGTCATGAGGGAATCTGAAGGTATTACCAAGTAGTAGAGCTCTTGATAAACCATTCCAAAGGTCCTAAGCTTAAGCCGTAGTATCACATAGTAATAATAATAATAATAATAGCAAAATCTATAATTTTATATTGCCAGTTTATGTATTTTTCTTCTTTTTACTTTATTAGTAAAGCTGGAAATTCATCTTTATTGGTCTTTGGAAATAAGCAGTTTTATTTCATTGATATTCTCTATCACATTTTTATTTTCTCATTTCACTTCAGTATTCACCTTTCTTTTCTAATTATAATTTTTTAAGAATTGTATCCATAAATACACTGTATTTTTATCAATTCTAGCCCTCCTCCCCACTCCAGCTCCTCCAAGAAACTCCCACAAGCCCTCTTGAATCCATGACCTCTTCTTCTGTAGTTACTATTGTTGCATATATATAAAACCAGCTAGGGCTGCTGTGTGTGCATGTGTTTAGGACTGACCGCTTGGGAGTGAGAAACCTAGCAGGGACTTGTCCCCGGAAAACTGATCTTCTTCCCTCAGCAGCTGTTGACTCGCTGTAGCTCTTCATCAGGATGTAGGGACTTGTGAAATCTCCCCCAATCCTTGCTGGCGTGTCAGTTGGTGTTGTGCTGACAACCACACTGCCGAGAGTTCACTGTCCAGGTTCCCTGTCATGTCTGGAAGACACTGCCTTGCAGCAAGAGCCCCTGTCCTCTGGCTTTCACAGCCTGTCCACCCCTCTTCCACGGTGTTCCTTGGATGTGCTGTAGATGTGCCAATTAGACATCAGTGCCGCACTCTCCACTATTCTCTGCAATTTGACCAGTCGTGGATCTCTGTGAAAGACCCCCCGAAGGCAGTCTTCCCTCAGGAGAGACCCTCGCCCAGGGATCACACCGAGACCACGAATCAGATGCAAACAGCAAGAGGCTTTATTCAGGAACACGGGTACCCGGGGCGACACAGTCTCTCAAGAAGCTCAAGGGACTGGCGCGCCCACGGGCTGGAGCAGAGGGTTTTTATAGGGTCGGGCAGCCGAAGCTCGGGTACAGAAGCAAGAAGCCTGGTTACAGGGTTTTGATTGGATGATGCAAATGAGGCCAGGTTCTGATTGGATGATTCAAATGAGGCCAGGTTCAAACCCAGGTCAGCTCGTGGTTTCTCCCCGAGCTCGCCACGCCTAGCTCTTGTCTAGGGTACAGGGTGTTTTTCTGACCTTTTAGTTCCTCGCTCTGGGGCCAGGTGGCTAACCACAAATGTTCTGTTTATTCCATGTCCGTTAACTGAACTCCTCAGTGCCTCTCAGGCTTTATTCAAAAACAGCTGAGCTAAGCTATGTTAGGCGGGGAGGCTGGGGGTCTTTCATTCCCCCATTTTCTTATCTCAGGAATGGAATCCTCCATTCATGGGGAAGATTGGTGACGTGACTCGAGTTCCATCTGGTTGAGCCTTTGGTATTGCTGGGTTAATACCAAAGTCTGAACAATAGAGACGCGTTCCCTGATAAATTGGACAAGTCTACTTAGGATACAGGGCCCAAACGTCAGGAGGAGTAATAGAATTAGAAGGGGTCCCAGAAGGGTGGGAATGAGGGTGGTGAGCCAGGGGGACCTTCTGAACCATCCTTCAAACCATCCCTGTTGCTCTTCAAAGAATTTTTGTCTCTGTTCTAATCGTTTTTTTAATTTAACCATGCTATCTTTTACCATCCCAGTATGATCCGCATAGAAGCAACATTCCTCTTTAAGGGCGGCACATAACCCTCCCTCCTGTAAGAATAGAATGTCGAGTCCCCTTCTGTTCTGGAGCACTACTTCAGAGAGGGAGGTCAGGGATTTTTCTAAGGCGCTTATTGATTCCTCTAGGTCCCGAATGTCCTGATTCATGGCCGCTTGGAGCTGTCTGAATTGTTGGGTTTCCATTAGGGCAGTGGTGCCTGTCCCTACCCCGGCTGCTATTCCTCCCATAGTCAGCCCTCCTAGTAATAATGCCAGGGTGAGGGATACCGGTTCTCTCTTATTCCGGTAGGGTCTCATTTCAAAGTGGGGGTAAATTTCCTCTGGTGTATGGTAAATAATCTTTGGGTATAACTCAATGAGTACATAAAAATCAGAGGTAGCATTGAGGGCTGAGGCTGAAACGCAGGGGGTGAGCCCAGTATTACATGCCCAATAGGTACCATTAGGGCCGGTGACATAACCAGAGACAGCGCTTATGGATAGGGTGCGGTTACACAGGTGTTGGTGGGTGCGGGGGACGCTCCCTAGACATAGTCCTTGTCCTGACATCTCTGAGATTGTGAGCTTATGTTGGGCTGTCCCTAGACATTGGCTCGGAGGGGGACTGTGAGTGTTAGTATAATTACCCTGGGTTGCTATCTCCTCGTAGTAGGGAGGTTGGGAAACCAGACATAGCCAACATTCTTGTGTTCTATTTGGGTAGGTTACATTTAAGGCCTGGTAAGCCCCTGCTAGCAGACCCAAGAGCCGGTCTCCGGTTCCTGGCCGGGGCGGTTTGGTAGTGGCCGGAGTTATACCTGGGCTGGTAATCGAACCGGGTCGAGGGGTAATCTTCAGGGGTGCTGGAACAGGTAAGGAGGGGCGCTTCTGGTCAGAGAGAACCTGATTGGGGCCTATAGGGGCGGAGGCCTCCTCAATCTTAAGTTTGATAGTGAATCTTACGCCCCGATCATACCCGGTTTCATATAACCTGAGCCCCCAAGTGCGCCCCCGTTGCCAGTTTCTATCAGCCTTCCCCGGGCCAGTGAAAGTTATATTTAGGGGGAGTGAGAGCCCGGGCTCGAATCGGCTGACCTCGGTGGACCCAGCTGAGCAAGACCCCCGCCTGTAGCCTTCCTGAAACCTCTATTGGTCTGGATCAGGTCCCAGCTGGAGCTAGGACTCCAATATGCTGCGCCAGCGGTCTCGCAGCCCCATTGGGCGCAGAAGAAATCTCCTTCCCCCCCGCATTTCTTGGCGAGGGCCCAGCCCCTCCCATCCCCCCGGACAGACATAAAAGTCCGACTGGGCGAATTTACATCTTGCTTGAGGGTGACGGCATGCCGGATCCGGCCAATGGACCCCCCCCCGGGTGGGTGGAGGAGTTTAAGGCATCAAGCTTAATGCCCTCAACCCCCCAGAGTCCCGAATTCAATGCCAACTGACAGAAGTCAGGGGTTGGGGGGGGCTACCATGTAAAGGGGGTATGAAGGGCGGTCGTCTGCCAGACCGTTTCCCCAGTTTGTGAGATGACCTGCCAAGTGAGCTTCTTGACTAGGTGCGGGCTCTCTGCCGCCCTAGTCCCCTGAGGGTAGACAGAGAGCAAGAAGAGGGGGAGGAAGAGGAGCCGCGGGCCAACCTTATTTTTAGGGGGTTCTGTGTCCATGTCGATTCTTTGGATCCTGCTGGGTCGGTCTCCCCGGCAGCCTTCACATGAGAGGCGTGGATCCATGCAGCAATCCCGTCGACCTTGAGTGCAGTGGGGGTGGTCAGCAAGACAGTGTAGGGCCCCTTCCACCGTGACTCTAGATTCTTAGTCTGGTGGCGCCGGACCCAAACGGAGTCCCCAATCTGGAAAGGGTGGGGGACCACCGGCTTGTCCAGCTGCTCTCGGTAGGCTTTAGCCAAGGGTTTCCAGATCTCCTTCTGCACCAGCTGGAGGGCCTGTAGATGTGCCTCTAAAGTGGGGCTGGTGGCAAAAGATGAGATATCAGGATGGAGAAATTTCACGACTGGAGGTGGGGCCCCATATTGAATTTCAAAAGGGGTTAGGCCGTGTGGCCCAGGAGTATTCCGGGCTCGGTAAAGAGCCAAGGGAAGTAGGAGCACCCAATCTCTAGTGCCAGTTGCAAGCGTTAATTTGGTTAAAGTCTCCTTAATTGTCCTATTAGCTCGCTCTACCTGTCCTGAACTCTGGGGGCGGTATGCGCAATGGAGTTTCCAATTAACCCCCAATAATTTGGCCACTTTCTGACTTACCAGAGAGACGAAGGCAGGCCCGTTGTCCGACCTCAATATATGAGGCATCCCATACCTGGGGAAGATCTCTTCCAACAGTTTCTTTGTTACCACGTTAGCCGTTTCATTCTTGGTTGGAAATGCCTCAATCCATCCTGAAAAGGTGTCCACGAAGACCAGGAGGTACCGGTACCCATAGAGTCCGGGTTTAATTTCTGTGAAGTCTATTTCCCAATGTACACCTGGGCGATGCCCTCGTTGACGAGCCCCTTTGTTTAGATGAATCTTTCCTGCATTGACCTGAGCACAGGCTGGGCAGGTGGAAGATACCTGCTGAAGCACCCAGTCCTGGTTTAATAGCACAATCCCAGTATTTTCATTGTCCAGTAGGGTCTTCATTTTATTCTTGCTCAAATGGGTCAGCGCATGAAGGAACCTCAGCATATATCGGGTATGAGAGGTTGGCATGACCATCCGGTTCCCTAGCATATAGGCTTGCCTCTGAGAGTCCCAATCCGCCCCCATTTTCTTTGCCTGCTCATGATCCTCGGGGCTGTATGGCATGGGCTCTCTCTTGGATTGAGGAGGCTCCAGGGTTTCCTGTATAGCCATCAACTGGCTATCTCCTGCCGGCTGGGAGGCCGCTGTCCGGGCGGTCAAATCCGCCAGGCGATTCCCTCTAGCTACCTGAGAGTCCCCCTTCTGGTGTCCTGGACAATGGACAATACTGAGCTGAAGCGGAAGGAATAGGGCCTTTAGGAGGTCCAGGATTTCCTTTTTGTTTTTGATCTCCTTACCCGCCGATGTCAGCAGTCCTCTTCGTCTGTAGATTTCACCATGGACATGTGCAGTGGCGAAGGCATATCTGCTGTCTGTATACATAGTAAGCTTCTTACCTTCTGCCATCCGGAGAGCTTGGGTGAGAGCGATCAATTCCGCTCGCTGGGCCGAGGTCCCAGGCGGGAGTGCCGAGGCCCATATTACTTCGGACTCGGTGGTGACGGCTGCTCCGGCCTTGCGCTCTCCTCCTTCCAGGAAACTGCTCCCATCTGTATACCAGACGATGTCTGGATTCTTGAGCGGCTGATCCGTCAGGTCAAGCGGGTGCCATGTGCCTCAGCTAGAATCTGGAGGCAGTCATGTTCTACAGAGGGACTAGGTGGCGGCAGTACCCAGCCGTACCCAGGAACTCTCGAACTTGGCGGGGGTTCTTATCTCGGCATATTTGAGCTTTCTTGGCCGAGGCTCTATAACTCTTCTGTCCAAGTCTGGCCAGTAAGGCGCGAGTGCCCTCCAGGCACTCGGTCCGACTTCTGGCTGCCAGAAGTAGGTCATCCACGTACTGGAGCAGAGTCAGGGTTGGGTGCTCGACCCGGAACCCGGCCAAATCTGCATGCAGGGCCTCATCAAAGAGGGTTGGGCTGTTCTTGAAGCCCTGAGGGAGCCGAGTCCAGGTGAGTTGTCCCGAGAGCCCTTGTTCAGGGTCCCTCCATTCGAAAGTGAACAGTAATTGACTCTGAGGGTGTAGCCTTAAACAGAAAAAAGCATCCTTCAGGTCTAGTACAGTGTACCAGACGTGAGTCAGTGGAAGGGTGCTCAGAAGGTTATAGGGGTTAGGCACCGTGGGGTGTATGTCCTCCACCCGCTTATTGACCTCTCTCAAATCCTGGACTGGCCTGTAGTCCCCTGTCCCCGGTTTCCTAACAGGCAAGAGAGGGGTGTTCCATGGGGACTGACAGGGCTTCAGCACCCCTTGGTCCAGGAGCCTCCGGATATGGGGTTTGATTCCCTCATGAGCTTCCCGTGACATTGGGTATTGTCTGATTGAAACGGGAGTCGCGGAGGCCTTTAATGAGATCATCAGCGGTGGCTGATCACGTGCCAACCCCAGGCCCCCAGTCTCTGCCCAAGCGCGAGGAAACTCTCTCAACCAGTACTGTAGCTCCTCAGGTGATTTCTCCGGGGGTTCTGACTCAAACAAACGGTATTCTTCCTCTAAATTGAGGACAAGGATTTGTAGAGGGTCTCCTTTAGGACCCGTGACCCTCGGTCCCTTCTCATCAAAATAGATTTGCGCTTTTAATTTGGTTAGTAGGTCCCGTCCTAACAGCGGATGGGGGCATTCAGGTATGTGCAGAAAGGAGTGAGTTACTTGCCCCGAAGCCAGTTGGAATTTTCTCTCGATAGTCCAATAATATCTCTTGTTTCCAGTTGCCCCCTGCACCAGTGCAGAATGCCGGCTAAGAGGCACTCCGGCATGAGTTAGGACTGAATGTTCGGCACCAGTATCAACCAGGAAGGTCACGGGCTGCCCCCTGATCTTGAGGGTTATCCTAGGCTCAGGGGGGGGCTCCTGGCCTCGACCCCCCTAGTCCTCCAGACTAAGGAGGTCCACGGTCTTGGGCTTGGGCCGGCGGGGTCCTTGTGGCTTCTTGGGGCATTCTCGGGCCCAGTGTCCCTTCTCCTTGCAGTAAGCACATTGATCTTTATCTAGGGGTGGCCTCCTTCGTTCTCCCGACCTGTCTCCCTCTCTCCGCTGTCCCTGAGATACAACGGCGGCCAGAACTTTCTTTATCTCCCTATGCGGTTTCCTATCCCTTTCCTCTTGTTTCTGCCATCTCTTTTCCTCACGTTCTTCAGGAGTTTCTCTCTTATTGAATACTTTCTCTGCTTCCTTCATTAGGTCTGGCAACCCTAACGCCTGTAAACCCTCCAACCGCTGCAATTTGGCTCTGATGTCTGAACTAGACTGATAGATAAATGATAGGATAATACCTGGAGCCTGACCTGGATCTTCCGGATCATACGGAGTATACATCCTATAAGCTTCCTTCAATCTTTCTAGAAATGCAGCGGGTGTCTCTTCCTTTCCCTGTATCATATTCCTTACCTGAGCCAAATTGGTAGGCCTTCTAGCGGCCGCTCGGAGACCCACTAAGAGCAACTGGCGATAGAGACGTAGATGCTCCCTACCTTCAGGCGTATTGAAATCCCAGTTAGGGCGAGTCAAGGGAAAAGCCGCATCGATGACATTCGGGAGTTGGGATGGCCTCCCGTCATCGCCCGGAACCTGCTTCCGGGCCTCCAGGAAAACTCTCTGCTTTTCCTCTACTGTTAAGAGGGTCTGCAGGAGCTGCTGACAATCGTCCCAAGTCAGCCTGTGAGTCACCAGGATGGATTCAATCAGGTTAGTCAATGCCACAGGATCCCTGGAAAAAGGGGGGTTATGTTGTTTCCAGTTGTAAAGGTCTGAAGCAGAGAAAGGCCAATATTGGAGTTGTTGGTTCGGCCCTCCTCTGAGTGGGAAAGCTTGGGACTCAGTAGGGGGTCCCTCCCGGCGGCCGCGGAGGCGGCCGGCAATGGGGGACGACATCTCATCTTCCTTGTCTTCATCTGAGGTCCTGCTGGTTGAGGAAACCTTAGCATCTGCCAACGGCTGGATCGCGGCCGCTAATGCGGCCGCCGCCGCTGCCTCCTCCGCGGCGGCGGGAGCCGCCCCCTCCGCGGCGGCGGGAGCTGCTTCCGCCGCGGCGGGAGCCACCGCCGCTCCGCCGGGTCGCCGAGCGGGTCCAGCCTGATAGGGAGGGGGCTGTGGGAGGAAAGGCTTGACCCATGGAAATGGATTTTCGACCAGAGATCTCCAGATGGCGATGTATGGGACCTGGTCGGGGTGTCCATAAGGATTAGGGGCAAAAACCTTGCCCTCCATCTGTAAAATAAGAGAGAGGTTAAAGGATCCTTCTCGCGGCCAGCCAACATTCATCATGACCCATTCGGCCTCGCAGAGAGTGATCCATTTTTTTCTTTTTGACAATGACATCTTCATTGTTTCCTCGGGCCTTAACATCGGACCAGTGGTCCATGGTTAGGCTCAGTGGGGTGGTGACGGTCTGTCCCATGGTGGTCTCTAGATAAAGAAGTGTTAGACAAGTAACGATAAACAAAAAGACAAGACAGACGACATAAATTCGCGCTGCGCGGCTTCGGCGTAAAACCGAAAGCAGAAACTCAGATGGGGATGTGGAGGAACCGCGATCTCCATCCCCTGCCAATACCACGTATCCTTCTGATACGGGAGAGGCCCCGAAAAACCGTGCCCCAGAGGGGACTTCAGTGACCCGTGGAACGTCTTCCAGGGTTTCGGTGGGCGAAGTCCGAGCTCGTCAGCTCCTTCAGCCCCCACCGACTCAGACCTGAATTAGGGCGCCCGACGAAAACGGAAGACAAGTAGACAGACTAGGACAAGACAGATAGTGGCCGGCCAACTTACCTCCTGACGGTGGGTCAGTGGTCCCGAGGCAGGGGGTCTCTAATCCCGGACGAGCCCCCAAATGAAAGACCCCCCGAAGGCAGTCTTCCCTCAGGAGAGACCCTCGCCCAGGGATCACACCGAGACCACGAATCAGATGCAAACAGCAAGAGGCTTTATTCAGGAACACGGGTACCCGGGGCGACACAGTCTCTCAAGAAGCTCAAGGGACTGGCGCGCCCACGGGCTGGAGCAGAGGGTTTTTATAGGGTCAGGCAGCCGAAGCTCGGGTACAGAAGCAAGAAGCCTGGTTACAGGGTTTTGATTGGATGATGCAAATGAGGCCAGGTTCTGATTGGATGATTCAAATGAGGCCAGGTTCAAACCCAGGTCAGCTCGTGGTTTCTCCCCGAGCTCGCCACGCCTAGCTCTTGTCTAGGGTACAGGGTGTTTTTCTGACCTTTTAGTTCCTCGCTCTGGGGCCAGGTGGCTAACCACAAATGTTCTGTTTATTCCATGTCCGTTAACTGAACTCCTCAGTGCCTCTCAGGCTTTATTCAAAAACAGCTGAGCTAAGCTATGTTAGGCGGGGAGGCTGGGGGTCTTTCATCTGTAGGAGCCTCTGTCAGGTACAAAAGAAGCTCCTTGGATGAGGGTGAGACTGTGCTTATCTATGTGAGTAAGGATAAGACTTTACATAGGAATAAGTCAGAAGCAACTTAGAAAAATGGCAGTCATTGGTTTTTTTCAAGGACCTATGACACCCCTGCCCCAGGCTAGATTTACATTACCAGACATGAATTACCTCCTACTGAGTGGGCCTTAAATACAATTAGATAGTTACTGTTTACCCTCATGATACAAGGCCACCATCCCACATAGAGTAAGAGTAATTCTTTCCTAGGAACCAAAGACTAACAAAACCCTCAGTCCCAGTAAGGGACAACTCCCTTGGAGTTATTAGTTAGGAGCTCGAAGAAACCCTGAAACAATGTAGGCTATTTCATTGCTCTTGGTTGCCTTCCAAAACTTGAAGCTAAGACCCTATTGCTGAAGACACTGCACACTGTGGATGTAAGACTTGAGGGACAGAGTTGGAACTGACTTGGAAATCCCCTCTCTGAGAATAAGCTCTCGTCATACCAGAAGGTGCCGTACAAACAGGAAGAGAAATCATCGACAATCCAACTAGCTGTAAAGCTTACAAGTCACAAAGACCAGTGAGTGACCTAGTAAGCTACTTTTAGCTCTTGCTTTCTATTTTTCAGATTTAAATTGTTATTATCCTTGAGTCACTGTTTTAGGAGGGTTTTTTTTTGTCTTTTTAATACAACAAATTAAACTTATGAATATTTTGCCTTAACTTCATTACATACATTTTTGTGGGAATATGTGAGAGCATATTTATGTGGACATGTGTATAGGAGGGTCTGCATTCATGTAAGTGTACTGGTATCCTGGTTAAAGTTTCTATTGCTGTAATAGTATACCATAATTAAAAGTAACTTGTAGTTTGTAGTTTATCATCTGGGGGCAGGGGGAAGGCATGGAACTCAAGGCAAGAGGAATCTGGAGACAGGAACTAGAGCAGAGGTCAAGGAGGAGTGTTGTTTACTGGCTTGATCTTCATGGTTTATTCAGCCTACTTTCTTATAACATCTAGGACCACCTACACAGGGGTAGCATTAACCCCTGTGGGATGGACCAACTCACATCACTCATTAAGAATATTCCCCCACAGGCTTGTCCATAAGTTGATCTGGTAGGAGCATTTTCTTAATTGCAGTTCCTTCTTATACTAACATGAATAGAGTTGACATGGGAGGTCAGAGGTCAGCCTCAAGTGTGGCTCCTCAAGAGCTATCTATCTTTGTTTTTTCAGAGATGGTCTCTCATTAACCCACAACTCATCACCAAGAAAGCTTGGCTGTTAGCCAGAAAGCCCCAAAGATCTGTGTTGGAGGGCTCTGCTGCTCAAGATTGCAGTCCATTCTGTCCAGACAGCTCTCTGAGCTCCACAAAAATGGAGGACTCCCTTGCACCAGCAGGGCTTCCTGCTCTTTACCTGACCTTATTTGGAAGCTGTCCCTGTGTTGCGGTAATGCCTGCACTACCGCCACCCATTCACCATGTCCCAGCGAGGGGCTGTGGATTAAAAAATAGAGACAAGAAACAGCGAGTCATTCGCCACAGCAGAATGCCAAATGCCATTTATTGAAGAAGAGAGGAAACCTTAAATACAGGCTTACAGCACAATGGCGGATCCCCGGAGGGCAGAAGTTCACTACCCAAGTTCTACATTCTTACATCTAAGCTGCTTATACCAAATGCAGTATATACAAACAAAGAACCTCCGGTGAGCGTTCAGGAAGAAGGAAATCAGGAAACCAGCAAGGGATCAGCATAGGGAGGACATCTGGTCAAGTTTGGCAAGCAGGCAACAATTTACTCAATATTGGTAGGCCAGGGCCCACAGGTCCCCCTTTTTACTAAAACATGAGCTTCTGACTTAGGTTGTGTGGGACGTCAGCAGGTCACCTTACCCATCATGGAGACACCTGCCCAGGCCACACAGGTGCTCTGCCCTAGGTTGATGACCACCCCCCAGGCATTACCCGTCTCTGAATACTCATTATCATACAGACTCAACCACGTGAGCTGTAGAGTTAACTACTGCCAAAGATCTCAAAGTGGCGCTGGGCTTGCAATCTGTGCAACACAGAAAAGACCAGCAGAAGTCCTAACCCACCCATAAGCCAGTAGGCTAAAGGCAATTGAGCCATTCCCTTCCTTAATGAGCCTTACTGTAAATTGGAGTCCTCGTAAGGTGGTATCCCATAGGCAAGTAGAACTTGAGTTTTATAAATTTTACAACTTTCAAAGCCAATTCAAATGTATAATTGTAGAATTAAATTTATCATGCCCAATAGAATGAAAGATTAACTAACTGTGGTAGCTACTTTTGCTGCCAGGGTCTCCATTGTGTTAGGTGTAGTAACCAATCAGAAACAGTAGCAGCAGTGGCCACCACCACTATAACAGCAACAATGGCAACAGCAATGTCAGATTCTCTTCTGGAGCGTGTGAGCATCATCTGTGTCTAACTGTCACAGTCCGCTGGCATGGACATAGCTCCAGGAACACGAACCACCAAGGCCCATTTTTCTTGATCCCAGCACGACTTAGGCTGGCAGCTCTGCAAAAGAACAACTAAGAACCATAAAGAAGAAAAAAGGAGAAAAAAAAAAAAGACAGCAAACAAGGAGCAGAACTAATGGTCTCATAATGGCCACATTCAGGCTCACAAATATTAAGGTATCTTCAAAAAGGCTAGATGAATTTCAGGAGGTCAATAAAAGTTCCACAGAGCCACTCCTGAAAAGGTAGGTACTACACCAGCTTGAAGAGAATTGCGAAAATGAAAAAGGCTTAGCTGGTGCTATTGTTAACAAATGAAGGTCAGTGACCTTCAGGGATATCCTTAGTCTCCAAGGTGTCTGGGTGACACATTCTCAACATTTTTGAAAAAAGTTACCATACATTACCTTCTGAAGAATCCAACCACATGGCTACAGTTCCTAGGCTTATATTAATGTTTGCCAAGGCTGGCTGTATTGGGCTCTCAATCCCCATTGGCATCAGAAGGGGAGAGTTTTTTACAAAGGCCCAAGAGGTCTCTGCCATGTTGGGATTCAGCAGCAGCCACAGGGCACATGCAGAGCTCAGGAACCCAAAAAGGAACCTCATTGTCCTGCGGAAAGACACAAACAGATCCCCGGGCCCACACCAACACTGGATCAGGTCCCCTCCAAGTGCCAGTAGAAAGATCCTTCCATCGCACCAGAGGATGGTTTGCAACAGGAGCCCTCCAGTGCCTATCTGCAGCAGATATTCCAGCAGAATCCACCGATAAAAAATTTAAAATATATAAAACAAGGGAAAGAATAGAATGTGGAGAGGAGAGATGAGCCCCTAGCTCCCCCCTTTTTACTTTAACAATATATGTTTTTAAGGTATGATGGTAGCGTTCTACTATGGCCGGTCCTTGAGGATTATAAGGAATATCAATCTTATTAACAATAGAAAAATCTTGGCAGAATTTTGAAAATCCCGTACTACTGTAGGCGGGACCATTATCAGTCTTTATGCATTTTGGCACTCCCGTATAGGCAAAAGCATGAAGACAATGATTCTTTACATCCTTAACCTTTTCCCCTGAATGGGCAGAAGCAAAAATCAGAGAAGAATATGTATCAATAGACACATGGACATATTGTAATTTTCCAAAGGAAGGCACGTGTGTGACGTCCATCTGCCACACATGATTAGGTAAAAGTCCTCGGGGATTAACTCCCAAATGAGGAACAGGTAAAAATTCAACACAAAAAGGACATGATTTAACTATCTGGATGGCTTGTTCCCGGGTTATGCCCGTATGATGACGGAGAGCATTAAGATGATAATGTTGATGCAACTGAGTAGCCTTTTCAAAGGCAGAACAAAGTAATGTGACAGCCATATGAGTAATGGCATCAGCCCTCTGATTACCTTTGCTTAGAGGTCCAGGCAATTGGGTATGAGCTCTAATACGGCCCACATAAAGGTTATGTGAGCGGGACCATGTGAGTCCTTGCATTTGCAATAAATGTTCATGAATGGGAGAAATAGATGATATGTAGGCTGTTGTCTCCAAAGGCATAATGGCATGTGCCACATATTGACTATCAGTATAAATATTTACACTCTCATCAGAAAACATCTGTAAAGCAAGCAACAGTGCCTGTACCTCTGCCATTTGGGCAGAAGTGCCCTGGACTTTCATTCTCTTTACTATGTTACCAGAAACCACCACAGCAAAACCACATGAAGTGCCATCAGTAAATACTACATGAGCCTAAGGAATAGGAGTCATCTGTACTATCTTGGGAAATATAACAGGATGCAATTTAAAAAATTGACACACATCATTGGAGGGGTAGTGAGTATCAAACCGACCCTGCATGGAGCATGTCAATATGGTCGAATCATTATCATTAGCTTGCAACCATGCTATTTGAGACTGGGTGTATGGGGTCACCACAATATCTGGCTCCTTATCAAAAGTTTGAACACTGATCTTGATTCCCTTAAACATAATCTGAGCAACAGCCTGTGGATAAGGAGTAATGGTTTTTGCTGGAGAAGCTGGGGAATGTACCCATAGAATAGGACCTGTTTGCCAAAACACTCCAGTAGGTGAATGAGTAAAACAAAATATCAAATACAATTAGGGAGAAGAAAGATCTATATACTGCACGTGAGCCTGTTCCAGGGCCTCCTGCACTCGTTGTAGGGCTATACGCCCTTCAGCTGTTAATTTCCGGGGAGATAAAGGGTCAGAGTCACCCTTTATCCCTGAGCTTGGATGCCTGACTTTTCTTAAGTGTGGCCTTTGACACAGTTCCCTGTGAATGTCCCCAGCTATCCGTATAATTAGGTATTGTCCTTTAGCTATATGATAAGACTGTGCTGCCAAATGCAAATTAGATGATGCTCCAGCCACTGTCCCCATCCTATATATCCATTCCCCCTTACTCTGGAATAAAGCTGATTTTTCTCACTGAAGCTGACTCCTGGAAAGCTATTTCGATCACATTCACAGTCTTCTGAACCTTGCTTGTGGCTTCTGTTCCCTCCTCCCTCAAGGACTCGTGGCCTGGAGGACCTGAGGAAGAAGACCCACAGCTCTAGCTGGCTGGTTCTGCCTTCCTTGTGTTGGGATTACAACTGCATGCATTTTTGTATGTGGGTTCAGGGGATTGAACTGAGGTTGTCACATTTATATGGCAAGCACTTGCTCAGTGAGCCATCTCCCCAGCCATCATCATCTAAGTGTTGATACATGAGGTGTTTTTCTTTCCTTGTTGTTGTGTGTTTGTTCTGTTCTGTTTTGTTGTTTCATTATTGTGCAGATCAAAACACCTTTTACCATTCTGTTAGTTAAAAGTCAGAAAATATTTATTTTCTGAACCATGAGTTATTGAGAACATTGTTTAATTCCAAGTACAGTGAGATATTTTTCAGAATCTAAAACTTTGCATATAGCATTGAACTATTATGATCTAGCATATGTTCTGCATTTCTACCTTTAGAAATCTATTGACTTTTTGGTTTCTTTCATGGCTAGGCAATTGGTGTGGGTTGATGACTCAAGTGTACTGATAAATAGTGTTGTTTGCTATGTTGGGTGGAGTATTCTGTAAATGTCACAGAGGTCCAGCTGCTCAACAGTGTCGGCCCTGGTGCACTTCCTGATTCTGTCCTTTGTGCACTTACTGTAACAATAGAGAGGCGTGCTAAACCTTCCTCTGCTCCTATTGCTTTGCCCTGTTCCTCCATTCTCAGGATTTATTCTGCGTATGGTGATAGTCTTAATGAGGTATACACATGCTTAGATCATTGTGTTGTGATGAGTATCTAACTCTCACAACATCAGGGAATGTCTTAATTCTGGGTACTATTTATTTGCCCAAGTTCCGTTTGCTTTAATATTACTATAGTTTCTCTATTTTTTTCTCTTCTTACACTCTGAGAAATCCCACAATCCTCCTGCCTCAGCCTCCTGAGGGCTGGGATCACAGGCATGCTTACAGCTAGGTTTACATTTGAATGAACTGCTTCTTCAGTGTGTTTCTTATGTATGTACACAACAGTTTTTTTTCTGTTTTATTAGATCTAAAAATCCCTGTCTGCTAAGTAGTATGTTTAGACAATATTCATTCAATGCTATTATAAATGTGACTTATTCCAAGACTATATCTTTCTATGTGTCTGGTTCCTTTTTAACCCTCTTCCTGCTATTTTTGGATTAATGCAGTTTTGTTGTGGCTGTTGTTGTTGTTGTTTTGGTTTTTTGAGACAGGGTTTCTCTGTGTAAAAGCCCTGGCTGTCCTAGAACTTGCTTTGTAGACAGAGCTGGCCAAGAACTCACAGAGATCTGCATGCCTCTGCTTCCTGAGTGCTGGGATTAAAGGTGTGAGCCACCACACCAGGAAAATGTAGTACTTTTTAAGACTTTAAGATTAGGTTCTCCTGGGTTGACATTATGGTTAGATTTTAAGTGTGTCCCTACCCTCCACCCACTACCACCAAAGGCTCTTGTATAGAAGACTTGGTTCTCAATGCCATGTACAGGGAGTAGAGCTTGTGACCCACGATTAAAGCATGAGCTATTAAAGGATTTAATCCATAGATAAATGCAAAATATGGTGTCATTACTGGAAAATGGTGTAAACTAGGAGTTGAACCTCCTTGAGAGAAGTATAACATCAAAGAGTGAGCCAAGATAAGTGTTTCTCTGTTTAAATTACATTTCTCAGGCATTTGTCAGGATATCTGAATTAACATAGCTGATAGGCTATGCATCATGCTGTTTTCCTTTGTTGCTCTTCTTTAACTTATTAGTGCATCCCTTCAAATGAAATACCACCACTGTTTACTAAGAAGAGCAACTTCTAATAGCAAGCTTTATTTCCCCATCTTACCTTGTTCTATCATTGTGATACACTTCAAACCACAGTACAAACACAGCAATATGTTGTTGATTTTCCTGAATTAATTTTGAAGAATTTACATAAGTAAGACTCTTGTTTTATATTTACCAATCTGTTGACTATCTCTGACAGGCTTTATTCCTTTGTGTGGATTCAAATATCCATTTAATATTATTTACCTTCTAACAGCATTCTCAAACTTTCTTAGGTTATCCAGAAAGAAAATGAATTTTCCCCTTTTGTCTGTCAGAAGTAATCTTTACTTCACTGTCATTTTGAAAGCCATTCTCATTGACTATGAAATTGTGTTCTGGCACCATTTTACATTCAGCTTTTAAAGGTCACTCCATAGTTTTGTGGTAACAATATTTCTGATGTCAAGTTCATGCTTGTCTTCCGCCTTTGTGTATAACATATCTTTATTTCCTTCTTTCCTTCCTTCCATCCTTCATTCTTCTCTCCGCCTCCATTCCTCCCTCTCCTTCTTTCTCTTTCTTTCTTTCTTTCTTTCTTTCTTTCTTTCTTTCTTTCTTTCTTTCTTTCTTTCTTTCTTTCTTTCTTAACAGAGTCTCACTAAGAGCACTGGCTGTCCTGGAACTTGCTATGTAGACCAGGCTATCCTCCAACTCACAGAGATCTGCCTGAGTGCAGTTATTAAGGGCAAACACCACCATGCCCATCTTTGTCTAAAATTTTAAGGTTCATTCTTTATTGCTATTTTTAACATTGAATATGATGCACTGCCACTGCGCAGACGTTTTCTGCACTTCTCACATTTGAACTTCTTGGATTTGTAGGTGTAAGGTTTTAATCAAAGTTGACAAGGTTGAGACATTTTATTCCAATACTTTCTGTCACTGCATCTTCCTAGTTCTGATGGCATGTAGGTCAGAGCATCTGCTAATAGTATAAGGGCTAATGACATTCCTTTTGCTTCTGTTTCCTATAGGCTAAGCAGTGACTCTGTCCTATTGTTAGAGCCACTGTTTTACTTCTGCAAGTGCTGTTCTGTGGCTTTTCATCTGAGTGTTGCCTTGTTCATATCAGTCTCACTCAGATGTTTTTCTTCCATTTCTTCACATTGCTGCTAACTCTAAATTCTGAGTTTATTAGTAAATACTTAAACCCTTGTCTCAGCACTCCATTATATCTGTCATTTCTAGATCTCTCTATTGACTTGGTTTTCTCCTGGTTACATGCTCCTTTTCACTACCTAGTCCTCTTTATTGTGTTCTGGGTGTTCCTAGGACTACATGGCTGAATGTTTGAGTTTCTGTGCTTATTTTTACAAATACTGTCTTTGTTTAGAGTGCCAGGGAAGTTACTCATCAGCTTTATCTTCAAAGGTTTTTGTTTTGTTTTTTTTTCAAAGTTTTGTAAAGATGATCTGTCAAATTTTATCTAGAGCTCTACAGCATTAATCTTTGATCAAACAAAGGTCTGATCCTATTGTAGCTCTATAGAATGCAATGAATCTTCAGCTAAATGTCTGTATTCTAAGTAGCTGTAGTTAGAGGTCCTAGAATCTCTCACTAAACTCTTTTCTATTTCTAACATTATGGAGTTGGTCTGCATATGCACATTTTAACATTGAGGAGAAGAATCAGATATGCATATAGACCATATTTTCTATGACCTCCCTGTGTCTGGGAATTACAAGCCCCTTACTGTCATGAAATTTGAATCACTGTTTCCTCAGTACAGAGAGATCTCCAGGTAGTATTGGGACTTTTTCTTCTTGAACTGTTTAGACAAAAACAAACACAAATACAAGTGTCTTGGCTTTCTGGTAATATTACAAAATGTCTGAAGCCGACAACAATGGTTTGAAAGAAAATGGCCCCCATAGGGAGTGGTAATATAGGGAGATGTGGCCTTGTTGGAGTAGGTGTGGCCTTGTTGAAAGAAGTGTGTTACTGTGGATGTGGGCTTTGAGGTCTCCCATGCTCAAGCTATGTCCAGGGACACATTTGCTTCTGCTGCCTGTGGATCAAGATGTAGAACTTTCAGCTACTTCTCCAGCATCAAGTCTTTTTCTTTCTGCCATGTCTCTCCATGATGATAACGGACTAAGCCTCTGAAACCGTAAGCCAGCCCCAATTAAACGTTTTTCTTTGTAAGAGTTGTTGTGGTCATGATGTCTCTTCACAGCTATAGAAACCCTAACTAATACACTGGGCAACTTTATATACAAAGATAGTCACTTACATGAAGGTTTGAGGACATAGTGCTATATCAGTGTGGCTCTGGTCAGGGTTCCACGGCATCATAATGGTGACAGAGAATGTGTGGGAAGGATCATATAGCAGGATAGGAAGCCAAAGTACAGGGAAAGGCTAGTCTTATAACCCCCACTGAGCCTACTGCTTAAGGGCTCCACATCTTCAAGTAGCCACAATGGGGTCCAAGCCTTCAATACGCTAGCCCCTGGGGGACACGTTCTAACTATATCTAAACCAGAATATAAAGGTAACCTACAACATACTTCCCTTGGCCCCCTCAGAGATCATAACAATACAGTGTCTGTGCCCAGTATCCAAAATCCACTTTCATGTAGTTTATTGAGTTGTTTGTAGAGGGAGGGAAAACCAAGTCTCAATCATTATGTCGAGGGGGTGGAGAAGTTGTCTCTGCTCTGCTGTTTTCCCAAGGCAGATCTGCCAGGTGGCAATGTGGATAAATTTTCCCATGAAAAAATGGTTTACTTTGCTGAGGAAGGACAAAGATTAGCAGATGCAGCCTGGAGACACTGTGGAGGCCATACGATCAGTATGCTGTGTGATAAAACACAAGTCAGAATCAGAATAGAATGGAGAAGCCATGTGGTCCAAAGCTATTGTTTTACCAAAGAGAAAACTCCAGCAAGGGAGTGGTATGTGGTTTTTACAGAAATAGTTGGTATCAGAGGGGTATTCTGTATCTCACTCCTGAACTCCCATTGCCAAGATCTTCAGCAGTCTGTAATCCTTACCAAGAAATTATACTAATTCCATCCAACAAAATATCCAGAGAAAGTTTGGTCCACAAAAACACCCACCTCAGATCTATGTTTTCCTATGCAAGTCCACCCAACTCCTATTTTCATGAACAACTTGGTAGCTCCTTTGGAGTCCTGGCTGGGACTTTCCTTTCTGTAGAGGGGTCTCTGGTCAGTCCTAGAAAAATGGTTCCGTGTCTTCACCCTTACTGAGACTAAACTCATCAGAAGTGACTGTGGTTGATGCCTTGTCTTCATGGCAATTGAGAGTCATTCAGAACCAGGACTGGGCTTGGTGTTCAGGGTCTCAACTCCAAAACCCCAAGTTGGTAGAGAATAGACGTTGTAGAATAAATCCTGTGCAGGGGGTGGATGAGGTATATTCCAAAATGATGGTAGACCCACTATGATTTTTTTCTCTCATTTTCTTAGTAAAAATTCTGATTCATTTATCAGCTAAGCAGGAAAATCTCTGCTGTAGATTGGATTCCAGCTGATGATGTGCTTAGCTTTTAGACTAATGAAAGCTAATGTTCTCTTAAGACATCCTAAAAGGTTCCATGTGACAGTCATAAGGATGTTGGGTCAGATACAAAGGCAGACAGTGAACGGCTATTAAACGGATAAAGATAGGCCAAGACAGGCTCTAGACCTGCAATATTCCAACTCTCCACACTGGTGTAGTTTCCAATCAGCAAATTCTAGAATCCTGAACACAGGTATGTTTTTACCCTTGGAAAAGTCATTTCACATAACTAATATTTCCCATATATAGATAAACATAAGGAAAAGAGAGAGAAGGGGAAATACTAATGTGTGAACCTTATAACTACCAGCCAGTGATGACTACTCCACATATTTCTATATGGCTCCAGTCACCCTCCCTCTCTCAGATCCTTGCAATCCTCTGGCTTCATCCTCCTAAGTGCTACGATTACAGACTTGTGCCAATATCTTGGATCTGCTAATCTCCTCTTTTTCACATTTTAAATAATGCACACACACACACACACACACAGAGAGAGAGAGAGAGAGAGAGAGAGAGAGAGAGAGAGAGAGAGAAAGAGAGAGAGAGAGAGAAAGAGAGAGAGAGAGAGAGAGAGAGAGAGAGAGAGAGAGAGAGAGAGAGAGAGAGAGGACAGAGCCTGTCATATATAATCATTATGTGTGAGGACTTGTATCACATTTAATTCCCAGTCTATGCTGAGTCTGTCAGGCCTCCTCTAAGTCTACCTTTGGCAGAGTATGAAAGCCTATGTGTGCATTCATGCAGGCACCCCTCCAAACCTGAGGCCACTTCTGTATTATCTACTGTTTGTGTTTCTACCTGTTACTCCATCATCTATCCATCTATCCACCCATCCACCCATCCACCCATCCACCCATCCACCCATCCACCCATCCACCCATCCACCCATCCACCCATCCACCCATCCACCCATCCATCCATATATCTAGCAAGACATTATTTCAGGTTGTCTTCTCCAGGTTCAACTGTCTTCACTACTCTGTGCATTTTATAAATCGCTCCTATTTCATCAGTCACTAGTCTGATAATCTTACTACCTTGATGCAGCCCCCCAGAACTGTAAAAGTCATTCCTGGGCACTTTGGGATTATTACTTAACTGTGGTGATAAAACTGATAATTGGAGGCAGGCACCACACAAAATCTAAGAGAGGTCAATAAAGATCTACCAAGGAGAATCTGGAGAGGAAGCTGGTATTCTCTGGCCCTCTGGCTGTGGTAGTGACAGCTTGGACTCAGACCAGAGCTATATCAGTGAATAGTAGTGCCTGGTGCAGTCTGTGCTTTGTGACTTCCCAGTCCACAGCTGACACCTTTGCCTTCTTTTGCCACAGAGACTGTAGCTTTAAGATTCCCTTTCTATTTCTCTGACTGTTACCACTGATTTTTCTGCTTTGGCATTGGAGTCCAAACCAATGTATGCTAGGTTGAGTCTGCTACGTAGGAACAATAGACTTTCTACTGCTCTATTCAGCATGTAGAAACCTTCCAACCTCCCATCCTAAAAAAGTAAAATAAAATCCTTCTAGCTTTGTCAATCTCTGTCCTTCCTCTCATAGTAAAGACTCAAAAAACTACTGCAAGCTTATCTGCTTTCTCCTCACTTCTCTATCAAAAACTGCACCACTCTGCAGACCTTGTTCTCTCCAAGGCCTTCAATTACCTTCTTGGTACAAATAATACCTACTAGACAGGATCTTTGCAACAGAAATACTAAATCATTCCCCTTAGAGGTATCCAATTACATCCAACTATATCCCACCTATTTAGAAAAGAGAAAATATAGGGCACTCTTTAGTCCTTCCATGGTAACCCCAAGTTTGAATCCACAGGCCCCCGTGGATTTATGTGTTCTTTATGTGTTCTTTTGTATCAAAAGAATCTATTTTGCCATCAAATTCCTTGCCAGCACTTATACACACTATATGCATACCAGTACATAGATGGGTAAGAAAACATACTGAGAGTTGGACAAAATGGAGGAGACAAATTTCGTAGAAGCAAAGCAATCACCTTAAAACATGATGTCAGTCGTCCTTCTTTGCAGGAGCTCTTTAGCCTCCTTTTCAACTACATCTACATAACATCAGAACATCTCCTTTGCTCCCCTCTCTTCCCCCATCGCTGCTTTTTATCCCACTCTTAAGAGTCTCTTGTTCCCTTCCCTCTCTGACAGATAATTACGTTTTCTGTCAGTTTTCATAACTCTAACAAATAAGATGAATCTAATTTTTTAAAAAAAGGCTGGGTCAGTGAGGCTCAGCAGCTAAATGCCTGCAAGCCAGACAGCCTAAGTACCTGAGTTCTACATGGTTGGAGGAGAGAACCAATGCCCACAGTTTGTCCTCTTGTCTCAAGCATGCAGTAGCATGAGTGCCACACTCACATTATAAAAAAAATCTAAAAAAAGTAGACAAGTTAATTTTGTCTGACTGTTTTGAAGTTATCAGTTCAAGCCAGGATGGCCCGGTTTCACTGGAAACATGGTAACACACTGTCCTTGTGGGAACACAAGGCTGAGAAGGTCCATCTGCCTCATAACAGGAAATGAAAGAGAGAAGGGAGGAAAGGTCTACAGTTCCCTTAGAAGATACAAGCCCAGTGACCTCAGCTCTCTCTTGGCCCAAGGTTATAGACTGTCCCATAGCACAGGGCTGCAGAAGCAGCCTGTAACAACACTGGCTTTGGGAAACATTCCAGGCCCTAGAGTATAGCAAAAAAGTTTTAATTCTTTGTTTTCCACTTTATGGGCATTCAGCACTTTCAAAGCCTTACTTGTAAATGGAGGACTAGGCCTGTCTTATGAAGCTTAGCAGGCTAAGATAGCCAGAACAAAAAGCAGGCAAGGCCTGCTCATCAGAACCAAGTCACACTTCTGAGGCTACGGAGCTTTCTATGCATTTTCCCTCATTACTTCTTAAGCCCTCCATGACACCTCGCATTTTCTCTTCCTGGTTTCTCCTGACTTTTCTATTTTGAAGGCTTCCACTACTCTGCATATTCTTTAAAAATTTGGTCTCACTTTGTCTTGTGAGTTTTGCTTCAGAGCCTCTCTAGCCAAAAGAAACACAGTACTGATAATATCTATAACTTTACATCATCTGCTAGCCTCATTATAAAAATCAGAATAAAAAAACTTGTTTTACTGATATGTTTTCAGCTGAAAATAGTCAGTCATTCATCTTGTCTCAATTTTTTCTTTTTCTTCCTTCCTTCCTCCCTCCCTTCCTTCTTTCCTCTCTCTCTCTTTCCCTCTTTCTTTCTTTGTTGTTTTTGTTTTTTGAGACAGGGTTTCTCTGTAAAACACTGACTGTCCTGGTACTCACTCTGTAGACCAGGCTAGCCTCAAATCAGATCTGCCTGCTTCTGCCTCCTTAGTGCTGTGATTAAAGGTGTGCGACCGAGGCCCAGTTATTTTCAAATTTTTAATTTATTTCTGATGTGTCTCCATTTAGACACAAAAATTTTCATTGGACTATTTCATTTGCTTTTGGATTTCATAAACACTGTAGTTGACAGCTAGATTTACATACCAGAAATGTTCAGACCACTAGTCTTCCAAAGGCTGAATGAGAAAAGGAAGTCATCACCCCTTTATAGTCACACCTGTGATAGCAAGACTGCTCCATCAGCTTCACAGAAGAGATATGACATTGAAGCAATAGTTTTACTGTCTGTGCTCAGTAAAGTTGGCCGACTCCTTTACCAACTCATCATTAACATCATGCCCAAAGAGATATTTCACAACTGAAAGAAACCCTGCATCTGCAAGTGTCAGAAAAGCATCTTTCAGGTCTTTCTGCTGGCTCCTGCATAATTCTTCCAATTTACAATGAGAACCTTCTGTGTATTGACTCGTGGTGAAAGTATCTGTGTTTTTGTTTGTGTTATAGTTATGTTTCAACTTTGAGGTAAATCCCCAAGCCTGTCTTAACTATCTATAAATAAGCTTTCTTCCTTGGCCCTTCAAATTGAACTCATTAGTATACAGTATGAAGTCAGTGAAAAATGCAAGTCACACATATTTGGGGCCTGATCACATGGCAAGCAGGGTGCTGTGTGAGACCAAATAACTGGATTGTTGTTTGTGCCACTAAAGCTGTGTGAAATGAATTTCTGGTAATGACATTATTCTTTTGGTAAAATTACATTTTTAAATCATCCCAACTTACAAAATGCTTTTTACTTCAGAGTATATATGTTGGGCATATGTATTATTTCAGATTGATCTGGTCTCTTTTCTGTTCCCTGATATATCACTGTGATACATTTATTTGAATAATTTATGTCTATAAAAGAGGTTACAGAGACATTTGTGTGAATACTTTACCACAAAATTAAATCATTTTTTTTTTACCTTACTTACTTGCCCCTTAACCCATTTAACTATGAGCTTCTTGGGTTTGCTTAAGACTCTTCCTTAACCAAAGCCTTAGTCAGGTCCTTTGAGTCTGCAGTATTTCAGCAGAATCAATCTGCAGACTCAAAGAGCCTGAATTGATTGTGAAAACTCAAGACTCTCAGAACCTGACAGCCTCGGTATTTTATCAGCTGGTCTGCTTTCTGCAATAACCCTGGGTAAGTAAATAATGTGTCTTTACTGTTACAGCCTAGTATTTCCACCCGCTGTCCCCACCCTGCTCCTTGGTTGTAAATCTCCACGTATCTTTGTTTGAGTCAGAGGTGGAGCCGTTCTTTCACTTACCACAAGATCCTGTTCTCTAGGACTTGAATGTCATCTCCAAGACCTGTAACCAGTATCTGTACAGCATTTTTCTTTGACAGGCTGTGTGCATACTGTCAGCATCTTCTTTGCATTTCTAAGGCCTAGGAACAGCACACAGCAGGAAACAGATTGTCCATAGCACTCAGTGACTGAACAGTCAGGGCCTGCCAGGCATCTTTACCTCTGATTTGCTCTCTGGCTAACATTTCAGTACCGCAGCATTCTGAGAGATGCCTTGTGTATGAGGGGAGGAGAATTTATAATAAGATGGTAAAAACAATTCTGCAAGCTTTATTTGTTCATGGTGTGTCTCCAAATCAAGTAATCAGAATGGTATCTGCAGAGAGATCAAAAGGGCCATCCTTAATTGCAACTTTAATGTTTATTATGAAAATAACTCCACAGAATCTAAATAATACATTGTTTGACTTTTCTTGTCATGATTAAAAACATTTTGGAAGGTTAATATCTGCCTTCATGCTTTGTAATCCCAAGTAAACCACTTAATCTCTGTCATTCTCGGTTTGCTCAAAGGTAAATTAGCAGAATCACTGTTTGTCAACTCCTGAGGTCATTGTGGACATCACAAACTATGGGGAAAGCTTAGGATGGCTGCAAGGTAAGCTCTGAGTGTGTCTTAGCAATTCTTATTACAATAATGAAAAAAAGATGTGCATTAGCTAGTATATTTAAGGTATTAAGCATCAGAAGTAGATGTCTATTAATGTAAACAAAAACTGGGAGGGTATAGCGTGGAGAAATGGCTCAGGTAGGAAAAGTACTTGCTAAGCAGGAATGAGGACCAGAGATCTGATCTCCATCACCACATAAAAGGTAGATTTCAGGACTATTTGAGTAAATCTGTATCTCTGAAGCTCATTTGCCAGCCAGCCTAGCCAAATCAATGAGTTCCATATTCAGAAGCCACCCAGTCTCAGCAGGTAAGGTGGAAAGTGACTGGGAAGAGACTGGCCCCCGAGGCTCATATATTTGAATGCTTGGTCCCTCCGCTGGTGGAACTGTTTTGAGAAGGATTAGACATGGGTCACTGGTGGTGGGCTTTCAGCTTTCAAAAGCCCATGGCCAGCCAGTCTCTCTGCCTCCAACTTGTTGATCAGGAAGTAGAAGCTCCCCGCTACTGCTACAGTGCCATTCATGCCTGCCTGCTGCCATGCTCCTCACCATGATGATCATGGACTCACACTCTGAAACTGTAAATAAGCCCCCAAATTAAATGCTTTCTTTTATAAGCTGTGTTGGTCACGATCTCTTTGCAGCAATAGAAAATTAACTGAGACTATGATTGGGAAAGATACCCAATGTTTATCTCTAGCTTCCAAACATGTACGTACCCTCACATATGTATGTACACATCAAGACATGCGTACTGCACATAGAAAAACACACACACACATTTGCCACATTTGAGAGGGAGTAAAACAGCAAATAACAGAAAGACTCAATTAAAAAAGCAAGACAACAGGATGCAAGGCAGCTCTGAGAGCCTTCTTGTGAGTTAAACCATCAGTTCCTCGAGTTGCCATAGCTGGGTGACTCAGGAGCAGGGATTTCTCTACCTTGTGCTTTTCCATAAATCTATCAACTTCACGTGTTCTCAAATTTCTGGAAGACTGCCTGATTCTCCTCACACAGATTTTGTATCAGTCACTTGGTGTGATAGGATTGTGTAGAGATCTGACAGGACTTGACAGGGAGAACATACTCTCCCTGAAGGGAAAACTGAAGTTCTGCTTTCCAAACAAGAATCCGGAACAGTGCAGGTGGGCGTGGCAGATAATGTAGTCCACACATAATTGCATTATAAGCTATAAAGTACATGGCACCGGACACAGACAAGGCCCTTACTTTCCAGTTCCTTCCTGTGAAGCAGGTGAAATGGGGGAGAGCTCCCTCTTGAGAACAGACCTGAGATAAGGGTTCCTACTGTGGTTGAACTTATAAAACTGTAAGGTTTGCTCAACTCAATCAACAACATTTAAGCCTGTGAGAAAATATGGATTGGTTTGGAAAGGGTACTGGCTACTCAGTCGGAAGACCAATGAGTAGAAATTAGAGGATGGGAAAGAGATGATAAGATGGACTGGGTTTGAAAGTTTAAGTACCCAACACAGTATTAGAGCTATGAGTGGGAACCAGGAAATACGTTTCTTGTTCTTCTGTCTCCCAGGGTATTTCCAGGAGTCTTAGATAGGTGCCTCAAGGTATCATACATAGAAAGAGGGTTTGTAGGACTACAGAGGTTCCAGGTGCAAACAGAAACAGGCAGGAGGCTACTGAATTGCTTCTTGTATATTCTCTCAGAACATGGCTCCAGTGTCCTGAGCTAGTGCTTCTCAGATTCTCTTCAGGCTGATGTTAACCAAAGGCCATGCTGGAGCTGCTCTCCCACACAATTAGAAAGTTGAGATTTCTCAAGTGAAGTTTTCATAAAACCTTTATTTGTTTATTTATTCATTCATTCATTTATCTATCGCTGATGGTTGAACTTGATGTCTTATGCATGTGAGGTATGTGTTCTAACATTTAACTGCCTTTTAGCACTTAAATATACTCTATTTAAAGGCTCTTATTCTAAAATTATATCCTTCTAATATATTTTGGTGTTAAACTATCTTTTTCATAGGAAAATGACTAAAATAGCAGTTTTTTAAATTATTTTTACTTGCTGCAGTGAATACTGGGAACTCTATATATGCTTCCATTCTTCTTAAAATAATATTAGTTTAAAAAGCTATGAAACCATGAATAAAAGGAACTGAATGTCTCAGACCTGGGTACATGCACGGAAAATTTCCCTCCTTGGTATTTACGTCAGATGTAAAGTGCAACAACATCCCATGCTGATACCGCATGGGTTCTGGGCCTCCTTTGGCATTCTTTGCCACTCAGAACGAACTGAAGGAGGTCGCAGCACATCAGCTGCAGCCTTGACCATTCCTGGCCTTCTACCAACTAACCATCAGAAATCCTCCACTTTGGATCTGTTCTTTAGGAACCCAGATAAGCAGCATAGGCCCATTGCTTCAGATGATCACAGCTATTGAACCCCATTACTAGAAGGTCCAGTTCTAGCCTCACCTTCTCCTTAGGAAACGAGGGCTCTGTCTGCCAATCAGTGTGATCAGTCTTGCCAACATGTCAATTGGTGAACTCTATAAGCACTTAGTGAATGCCTCAAGGGCAGTTGGCATTGCCACGACACTGGTGATTTCACAGAAGATGCCACAGGCTCTCCAGGATACAATAGAATTTCCAGAGAATGGACTGTTAGGTCCACTGCCAATGGTCATCACCTATCTGATAACAAGCTCTTCCCCGATTCACCAAAAGCCAAGCTGCCCTTTCCAGAAACCTTCCCTGAGACACAGGGGAAGGCCTTCACCACCTCCTCCTTCCAATCCCGAGATCTCTCTGATTCATTAGAATCTAGTTCATTCTAATTCAATAGTTCATCATGTGTGAAGAGCAAGACTCATTTTCCAAAAACTGCCCAGGAATGGCTCTTCTCATCCTAAAGATGGCTAACTAATAAGATGAGAAATAAAGGATGCTAAGAAATTAGCTGTGGATAATGAGGAAGTAAGATCAGTTCCATGAGGTGAACAAGCACATCAGAGAAGATCCACAGGGCTGTTACAATGGGAGGTGAAAAGCACTAGGGACTCCTGGACTTCCTTGCATCACATCAGGGACTGCCAGGAAGGCATCATCCACACCCTTCTTCCTCACTGAGCATGAGCAGCAGCTGAACCAGGTGGAAAAACTGACCCTTCAGCTACAGATGATGACCAATGACAGGCATGAACTGCATGAATTCCTGGCCCATTACACCAACAATGAGTTGAACAACAGGCTGAATTCTGAGCATGAGATGCAGAACACAGAGCATAAGAAGGATATGTCAGATGTGAAGAAATTACCCAAGGAGATTAGTGAGGCCTTGTACAAGTGCACGGAGCTGAGTGAGAAGACCAACTCCTACCGCACCCTCTACAGTCAGCTCCTGAGTGAACGAACTCAGCTGAAGGAAAAAGTGAGGATGTTGATAGAGGACAAGAGAAAGCTTCAGAGGGAGCAGATTTTACTACAAGAGTCCTGTGAAGAGGCAAAGAGGCTCTGTGAGGAGGCCCATGAGAAGATCTATGACCTCTGGACAAGGCAGCAGCAGGAACTTCAAAGACTTGAAGAAAATCTTCAGTCCCTGCTGAAGCAGAAGGAGCTGCTCACCAGGCAAAGGGACTTGGCAGTAAAACAGCAGCATCACTTCACTGTGTCCCAGATGAGGTTTGAAAACCTCCAGCAGGAACTGGAGCAGACCACAGCCCAGGAAGAGAGCCTCCTGCAGATGGAGCTGCTGAAGCAGAAACACTTTGTCCCAGCACCTCTTAGGAAAATTGAGAAGGCTGGAAGAAGCCAGAGACACCTTGAAGACATGACATTCTACACTCCAGGTTCACGGCCTCCTCAGAAAATGCCACCTCTTTTTAGCTGTGAACTCACTAGTGAGGCAAATATCAACCTACCATCAGGCGATCCTGCTACAATCTGATCCACATCCATTGGCTCACTATTCCCAGAGAAAAGATTGTATCAGAAATAGTATGAGATTCAGAGGACACAACACAAATTACTAAGAACACTGACATCCATCAGCATGTGACCCCAGAGAGGGGCAAAACAACATGGAAGAGGACATGTGGGTGAGCAAGAGTTCTTCTGTCAGCTTCCTATCAAGGGCTTTGACAAGCTGACTCCACATGTGATGGAAATCTGACAAGGAAGACTGTGTTAACGTCACACTGCCATCCAGACAGACCACACCCAAAGGCATAAGATTCTCTCTAGTGCAGGGCTGAAGCTGTCGCCATGTCATGGGCAAGTGTTGCTGAAGATAACTCTACAGAGAATAAGCCAGTTCCTCACCTCATTTGCTCTTCCGTAGGGAAATTCTAAAGAAAACTGTAATTTGCTTAAATTTTTTTTGTTTATATGTTGGGATATTTATGCATTGCATTTTGGTTTAAGGTTTTGTTAATTTTTGTTATTACTTTTATTCTTGTCATTGTTTTAATAGTCTGCTAAGGCTATACACTGTATATAATGATGCTGTTTTGAAAGTCCCCATTGAGTAAAATGAATGTATTTTTATGAATAAAATCCAATTTCAAACTTTTCAAAAAAACAAACAACATCAACAAAAAAAAAAACTATGAAATCCAAAGCCCAGGCTCCACCTCCTCCAGTTTCCCACCATTTACTGGGACAAAATGCTTCCCATGGTACCCATGGGTGCAGAGTAGAAGGGGTCTAAATTCAAAGCCTGCTTCTCTCTTTCTAGCCTCTGGCCTAGGACTAGGATTAGGGTTAGGGTTAGTAATTCATTGTGTCTAAAATGTAGCAGAATTAGTGAGCCCATTTTATAATGGCTTTTAGGGAGTCCTGAATAGATGTTTATTCAAACAATGACATTCTTCTGTCATTAATTTTGGCAAGTTAGATGTGCATGTGTTATCATCATTTCCTAACAATGCACTTTTATGTACAGCATAACTCTTTTACACAGTATTTATGTTATATTGGACAATAATGAATCACCTATAGATGACTTGAACATATGGGAAGAAGTATATTGTTCTCTGAAAATATTTCATTTTACATAAAGGACTTGAGCACCTGCAGACTAAGTATTTATGGGAGAAACTATCTTCTACAGATGTTGAGTGACAAAGGAGATGATATCCAAGTGTTGGTTGTATTGGGATGTTATCAGGGTTTTTAGGACAAAAGCTTGGGCTGCAGAGGCCTCGACAAGCTAGGGTCGGTCACCTGTCCCAATACGTCAATGAAGGAGACAAGCAATAGCAAGAGGTAGAACAGCAGTTTACTTGAAGCAGCAGCATTGGGTAGAGAACCAGGGCCCAGTGGCCACTAAGTCCATCTTCAAAGATCACTGGCATGAGGTGAGGTGAGGCATAGGACAGGAAGCATGCATCCCATGAACAGGGAGGTCCCATCCATCACTGACCTGTCCAGGCACCTGTCTCTCCTGAGAAGTCTTCTGAAAAGTTGTCAGAACTGTGTGAAATTTCCTTCTTCAGGATTCTCCCTCTGACTATTCCCAGGACATCAACCTTTCCATCCCACAGGATAAGGTTCCTGGGGAATTTTAATTATTTGGGGGCTGATTGTTTCAGTAGTCTGATAGCTGAGGCCCAGCATGAGGACTTTCGAGTATCACTCCTGTCTCGGTGGCTACAGTGGACAAATCCACTTTCCTGGAGGTTGTCTTCCTCATTCTTTGAGCTCTTTGACCATTCAACATGTTCTTAGCTTTTTTTTAAAAACACCTTTGTATTTGGTTTTAAAAGTTATGTGTGGAGTCACCCATGCTATGAGGCATGGGCACAAGAAGGACAACCACAGCTCCACTCCAGGCCACTTGCCCTGGGCAGGAAGAAGTCAACCACAAACTGCCTAGCACCTGTGGTGCCAGGTGGTTGGGCACCAGGTGGTTGGGCACCATTATGGTCGGTGAGTATATGGTAAGGAGCTAGGAGAGAGTGTGTGAGTGTGGCAGAAAGGTTTATGTGTTGAAGAGAGAGGCGGATCTGAAGAGGCAAGGACAGTGAGGAGACAGCCATCACTGGTGGCCTGCTTGCCACCCAGGGCCATGGTGATGTCCAGGCCTGGGCTGCTGCCAAGGGCCATGTGTGGGTTCATGGCCCTGACACAGCCATGGTGCTCTATGTTGATGTCCGTAGCTCTTATTACTACTGAGGGCCCTAAAGACACCCGGAAGCTGGGCCACCACTTATTACCATGTTGGTATCCGAGGGATGTGCCCCCACTGGAGTCATGCCAATCTAAGAGGCCTGTGCTGCCACCTGGGTCCATGGTGATGTCTGGGCCTAGGCTGCTGCCAAGGGCCCTGTGTGGGTCTGAGGGCCGGCCATAGCCTTGATATGTGTTGATGTCTGTGGCTCCTGTTGCCACCAAAGACGGTGAAAACAGAGTTGGCCCCACCACTCACTGGCTGCAGCGGTAGAGAGAACTGGCCCTGCCCCTCACCGACTGCAGCACCTCACCCGGGCGTCACAGTAGAGTTGTCCGTTGGCAGGGCTGCAGGGAAGAAGTGAGAGCAGCAGAGCTAGCCCCACTGCCTGCCATGCAGTGGATGGGTAAGGGAGACCTGCCCTTTGCCCTTTGCTCCTTGCCCCTCATCGACTCCAGGCGGGAAAAACTGGTCCCAGGGTCACTGGCTGCGCCACTCAGAAGAGCAGGTCCTGGACCTAACCCAGGCAGCACAATAGAGCTGACCCTGTTGATGGGGCACAAGTGATCCAGCAAGGAACATGTGTGGGAGATTTGGCCCCACACCTCATCTGCCATATGGTGGAGTGAGCAAGCAAGAGATGACCTCCCACCCCCAACCCCTCACTGCCTGTGGTGGGTGAGAGAGCTGGCCCTGAGGTAATGAGATTGGGAAATTGACACACCTTCACAGCAGTCCCAGAGTTACTCTCTGTGTTCCTTATCATAAAATGCCCCTCTGCATCAGCTTCATGGTCACTCTCTGTGACCCTTGTTTCATGGCAATAGTTTTAACTTTTATGCAAGACTTTCAAACCAGTTCACTGACAAAATGAGCCTGTAATTAAAAGAGCTATTTTTGTTTTCTTATCAAGATTTAAGTTTTGCCAAATGGAAGTTATTTGGCAGGACCTAACAAGCCATGCAAAGAGCTTAGGGAGGTGCCAACTGTGCCCGGGCAGATACCCACATGTTCCTGTGTAATGAAGAAAGGCCAGCCCATGCCTTCTAAATGCTTTCCCATCATCGTGTTCTGAGTGAGCCTGCTGTATACAGATGGCACTGACACCGGAGTGGTCAGTCTAGTAGGCCTCTTGTCTTCTTTAAAGTACTTAACATTCACAGGAACTCCTTGAGGAGTATAGGGGGGAAGGGCCATCCAAAGAAACCCACCAGAGCTCGTGAAAGAAACCCACCCCTGGCCTGAAGCCAGAGTAAGTGAAAGAAACCTACCCTGGATCTGGGACCCAAACCAACGAAGGAAACACTTTAGCCCTGAACCCAGAACCTAAGAAACATTCCCTGACCCTGAAACCAGTGCCAAAGAAACACACTTTGTCCCTGGAATCAGAGCCAGTGAAAGAAATACATCCTAACCCTAAAATTAGAGCCAAAAGGCTAAAAAGGATCAGGGAAAGAAACACAGTTTGTCCCCGAAATCAGAGCCATCTCTGCCCTGACCAACTGACCAATGAAATTAAGCAAAACCAACCATTCCCTCAGCAGGGAAACCAACCATTCCCCTGAGCAGGGAAACTAACCAATCTCTGAGCAGAAAATCTTCTCCCTGGAGAAACCCCGCCCCCAAGAAGCCCTACATAAGGCCTCTGACTGTTCTTTTGTTGACTGTTCCTTCCCACCCTGGCAGAAGCAGCCACTCTTCCTTTCTCAAAGGAGTCTTGGGTGAAGATCTTCATTGGCTGGTGCAGAATAGAAAAACCTTGTTGAGACTTTCCCTTGGGGAGGGAGGGAATGGGGGGGGGGTGCTGGGCAAGGCTGAACAGAAAAAGTAACAACTTTTCCCTGGACCCTAAGGAGATTGCTACATTTCTGTAGGGGTTTCCCCCCTAGCAGAAAGAAGTGGAAGAAGCAACATCTTGGGTCGGGAGAGAAGAATGTGGTGATACATGGTGTACCCTAGTAAATTTATCTGGGGACCAGAGGACAGAGCCAGCCACTAGATTAGACACAGATGCCAGACAGTGATGGCACACACCCTTAATCCTACCACTTGGGAGGCAGAGATCTGTCTGGATCTCTATGAGTTCAAGGCCACACTGAGAATAGAGCCAGGCAGTGGTGGCACATGCCTTTAATCCCAGCACTTGAGATCTCATGTCTTTGCTTGGGAAGCACACACATGCCTTTAATCCCAGGAAATAATATGGCAGGACACAGAAAGGTATATAAGGCGTGAGTAAACAGGAAGTCTTCCTCTGGAGGTGAGGAGTTGGTGAGGTGAGGTTGGCTGTGGCTTATTCTGCTTCTCTGCTCTTTCAGCTTTCACCCTGATATCTGGCTCCAGGTTTTTTTTTTAATTATTAATAAGACCATTTACCAATTCATGTTACATCTGGCGCCCAACATTTGTGGCACAAGTTCATGAAAAAGCCGCTTGCCTGTGGCCTTGCATTCCCCAGCTTAGACCTGAGCTGCACGAGCCTGGTTGTGGTGGCACACACTGGTAGGATTTGCTGAAGGAGGAGGAGGCAGGAGAATCCCTAGTTTGAGGCCAGCCTGGAAGGCTTGCTGAGGAGAAGCTGCAGGTGGGGCCATGCCACAGTGGTGGCGGGACCATGGAGGCAGTGGCTGCTGCTCTGCATTGCCAGCTGCTTCTCTTTGTGTTGGTGGCGGCAGTGATGCTGATACGGGGAAGAAGGGTTTCCCCCTGCTTGTTCAGAGAACAATTGCCAGGACCGTCATGTTACAAGAAAGCATTGGCAAAGGTCAGTTTGGAGAAGTTTGGCAAGGCAAGTTGCAGGGAGAAGTTGCTATGAAGATATTCTCTTCTAGGGAAGAGCATTAGTGGTTCTGAGGGGCAGACATTTATCAGGTGGTGATGTTATGCCATGAACACATCCTAGAATTTATAGTAGCAGACAACAAACACAATGGCACATGGACTCAGCTGTGGCTGGTATCAGATTACCATGAGCATGGATCCCTTTTTGATTACTTGAATAGATGCTCCGTTACAGTGGAAGGGATGATCAAACTCCTCTGTCCATGGAAAGCGGTCTTGCTCATCTTCACATGGAGATTGTTGGTTCCCAAGGAAAGCCAGCTATTGCTCACAGAGATTTGAAATCAAAGAATATCTTAGTGAAGGAGAATGGAACCTGTTGTATTGCGAACTTGGGACTGGCTGTGAGACACGATTCTGCCACAGATACAACTGATATTGCTCCAAACCACAGAATAAACACCACCCAAAGATCGGCTTTGGACTACAAACTGCTCAGGACAATTTTGAGATGGCTAGCTGAGATGATCCAGGTTGACAGACTACTCGAACAAGGACTTGAGACAAGCCCTGCATTTTCCCATTATACAGAGACTAGACAAATGATACAGCTAACTCTCTCAGGACTTGACGGTCAACTCAGAAATTTTCTTTTCAGGATTCTCTAAAGATGTCTTCATCCCCAGACAGCAGAAAGTAATTTTAAGAACATAACACCCACATTCCCAAGAGGTGGAGTGGGTGGTTTTTGGTCATTTGATGGGTTATGAATAATTACCATTGTTTAGGATGGTTGGTTACAAGTTGTTGATTGACAATGGTCAGGAAAAAAGGTAAACAAGGAGATTAGATTCAGGATTCTTATTTGAAAAAAAAAGAAAAAGAAAAATGAGGATATAGACAAGAGGTAGATTATTGAATCTATACTTAGAAAGAAAGGAAGAAAGAGAAAGAAAGAAAGAAAGAAAGAAAGAAAGAAAGAAAGAAAGAAAGATAAGAGTAAAGGGGAGATTATTGAATCTACTCTGAAAAAAAGGAGAATATAGATATGATAAGATAAAAGATAGATTATTGAATCTACTATGGAAAAAGAGGACATGGGTATGATAAGATAAAGTGGTAGATTATTGAATTTACTTTTTTTTTGTTTGTTTTTTTTTTTTTTTTTTTTTTTTGGTTTTTTCGAGACAGGGTTTCTCTGTGTAGCTTTGCGCCTTTCCTGGAACTCACTTGGTAGCCCAGGCTGGCCTCGAACTCACAGAGATCCACCTGGCTCTGCCTCCCAAGTGCTGGGATTAAAGGCGTTGAATCTACTTTTAAAAGGCATCTACTAGTCTTAAATATTTTACATTGGATTGGACTTTTGTATATTGTACACAAATTATGTATATTGATACAAATTTGAAATTGATTTTGTTAGAAAATACTATACATATATTTCTAATCTTTTTCAAGGTACTGTACCTGTATAGCTCATTTAACAATGTAATACAAATTGCTAGTCCTTGAAAGTTATTATTACCAACTAATTAGGATATAAGAAATGCAAGTTAATAGTCATTACAATCAAACTTATAGTCATATCAGGTATATTTTCAAGGTTAAATGGAAATTTATTTTAGATAGGTCATCTTTAAACACTTCAGAGATCTACAGAATATGGAATTTAAGATGTTTTAATAACAGATTATTTTCTTATGACAATGAGACATGTCTGCTCCTGGCAGTACCAATCTATTTCAGAGAAGATGATGGGCATTGAAGAAAACTCCTTATGGAGTTTACTTTCATTGTGGCAAAAGTTAGCCACTGGGCAAGAAAGTTCCCTTGCCTTGACCGCTGACAGTATGCTGTCCAAAATGGACAAGCAAAACACAAAACAAAGGACTGCCGATCCTTGCCAAGACAAGGTAGGAAGACTCTTTAGAAAATTCTGCTTCACAAGTGAGTCTGTTAGATATGCTAGGCCTCTAGGTCAAAGGTGGATGTCTTTGAAGGTGGATTGCAGAGAAATCTTGGGTGACTGTCCAGGCAGCTAGTTGTTTCTGTCATTTCTCACATTTTTTTAGAAGTTGCTTGTTTGCACTTCCTGTTTACTCAGTTAATATTATTTCCTTCTCAGGTCTCTGAAAGAGTTGAAGATTAGATAGTTATAGTTATAGTTTTCCTTGTTAACAAATCCAGAACAGAAACTCACTAAAGAGGTGTAAAGTGTAGAAGTTGGAAAGACATCAAATATAGTTTTCTGTTGGTAATACAAATTAGGATAGAAAATGAATTAGGTACACTTTGGACTCACCAAAATAGGATAAATAATGGAGTTTTTTGCTGAATTTGTCAAATGCAAATAGACTAGACATTGTTGAGGTATTTATTGCTTGTATATATTGTATATAGTTATTGTACTTATTGTATATAGTTGAATTAGGTACAACATTTTGAACTCACCAAATAAATAATGGAGTTTTTTGTCTGAATCTGTCAAATGTTAATGAACTAGACATTGTTAATGTAATTCTTGACTGTACATATTATATATACTTATTGTATATCATTTTTCTTATATTAGTTATAACCTTCTTTTATTATTTTAGACAAAAAAGAGGAAATATGGTGATATAGTGTGTACCCTAATAAACTTATCTGGGGATCAGAGGACAGAGTAAGCCACTAGATTAGACATAGAGGCAAGACAGTGGTGGCACACACCCTTAATCCTGTCACTTGGGAGGCAGAGATCAGTCTGGATCTCTGTGAGTTCAAGGCCACACTGGGAACAGAGTCAGGTAGTAGTAGCACATGCCTTTAATCCAAGCACTTGAGATCTCATGTCTTTGCTTGGGAAGCACACACACCTTTAATCCCAGGAAACACCTTGACCCAGGCTGGGTCAAGGATGGTATATAAGAGCCGGGCAGTGGTGGCACATGCCTTTAATCCCAGCACTCGGGAGGCAGAGGCAGGCAGATCTCTGTGAGTTTGAGACCAGCCTGGGCTACAGATTGAGTTCCAGGAAAGGCGCAAAGCTACACAGAGAAACTCTGTCTCGAAAAACCAAAAAAAATAAATAAATAAAGTGTGAGGAGACAGGAAGTAAGCAGCAGTTCAACTGAGACCCTCAGGGGTGAGGACTCAGAGGCTTTCAGTCTGAGGATTCGCAGAAACAGGATTGACTGAGGAGTTGGTGAGGTGAAGTTGGCTGTGGCTTGTTCTGTTTCTCTGTTCTTTCAGCTTTCACCCTAATACCTGGCCCCAGGTTTTTTTTGGGTTTTTGTTGTTGTTGTTGTTATTTTTTTAATAAGACAGTTTAGTAATTCATGTTACAGAAGAAGAAGCAGAGCTCTGCTGGAAAGCCCCCTTAAGGAGGCCAGAGCAAAACTCAGCTGTAATGGCTCCCTCTAGGAGAGGAGCAGGGTTGCTATATCCTGCAGGGAGACCATTCCCCCACAGCACCCCAGCTTCAGGTATCATCTGACTGCCTGACAAGTCAGGCTACCTCTCCCTCTAGGGATGAGCTGTCCTATTATGGCTCCAGCCTCCAGAGCTGTTCCATTAAAGCTCTAGGTATAGTCTGGCTTCCCAATAAGTCAGGACACCTTTCCCTCCAGAGCTGAGACACTTGCAAGGAGGAAGCCCTGGCTTAATCACTGGTTGACTAGATTTTCAGGTTAAAATTCCAAATGACAAAATCTTGGGCTGGAAATCTCAATTTCCTGATTTTAAGCAATAAATCTGGGAGCCTTGGAGTAGAGACATCCTAAATGGTGGGCAGATGAGCAGATCTGGAAATTATTCTCATTCATGGCATGAACTCAGATAGCTGAACAGCTAAAGTTGACCATCTGGTAGATGTGCCTATATCTGACATGTGAAAAGGCATTTGACAGAATATGCTTAATGAGGGAACACTTCCTAACATGCACAAGAATCTGGGTTTGATCCCTAGCACAACAAAAGTCAATCAACCAGTCAATTAATTAAAAAGACTAAAGTATATTGGGAATGACTAAAGTATATTGGGAATGTCATCCAATAACCAAGTAGTACATAAACTGGAGCATAACTCCAAATTGGGGAAATGCTAAAAAGAAACCTGAAAAAGAGCCACAGAATGTCTAGTAGGGATATTGTCCCCTCATTGTGGGGTATCTCCGTTAAACCTGTGTGTGTGTGTGTGTGTGTGTGTGTGTGTGTGTGTGTGTGTGTGTGTAAGTTTCCATAGTAGTACATTTCTATGTGGCTTTTTCAAAAGGCCCTTAGTTTAGATATCCCTCTTGATAGTCTCCCCTTTATTTTGCCCTTACATCCTGTACCCCAATTTAACCCTTCTTATTCCATTATTCCCCGTTAGCCCTTTAGATTATTATGCCCCATCTCCCCTCACTTGGAGAACCTGGCTCTTAATGGCCCCTAACTAAATTTCTGACCAGTGTGGGTATTCCAGATGGAATACATATACCTGGAAATTCAAAGCTAACATCCAGAAAAAGAAAATATGTGATGTTTATTTTCCTATGTCTGAGTGTCTCACTCAGGAGGACTGTTTGTAGCTCCATTCATTTACCTGCAAATTTCATAATTTAATTTTTCTTTGAGTATCTTACATGGTACTTTCTCTTTTATTAAATATATTTTCATTTACTAGAATTACATAATGTTCCCCTAAAATATTTCTATGTAAGTGTACATTTTCATTATTCATTCATCAGTTGATGAACATCTAGGTTGTTTCAATTTCTTGACATTTCTGAATAGAGCAGCAATGAACATTTATGGGCAGATATGTCTTTTGTAGATCATAACATGTACAACTTTTGGGTAATTCTGAATGGGGTGACAGGAAATGAAGAAAGGACAAACACATGTACAGAAAAGCTGGCTGGGAGAGGGTGAGCCATGCACTCTGATGAAAAAGCCCCAGCAACCTGGAAAGAGGAAGTGAGTTCATTATACACAGCTGAAGGAAAAGATGGATTCATTATAAACAGCTGGGGAGGAAGTGGGCTCTGTAGGTAAAAGGGCCAGCCAAAGAAACCCACCCTGGTCCTGAAACTAGAGCAAGTGAAAGAAACCCACCCTGGCTCTGAAACCAGAACCAGTGAAAGAAAAACTTTGGCCCTGAAATCAGAACCAAAGAAACACTCCCTGGCCCTGATACCAGAGCCAAAGAAACACTTCCACCCTGGAACCAGAGCCAATGAAGGAAACACACCCTGGCCCTGAAACTAGACCACCCTGGCCCTAAAACCAGAGCCAAATCTGCCCCTGAACAGCTGAACATGAAACCAACCAATCCCTGAGCAGGAAAACCAACCAAACCTTCTATAGAAAACCAACCAATCCCTGATCATGACATCTAGCCAATCTGAGCTTGTCCAAGCTCAAGGGGATCGAAATCTGACCAGTCTGATTCCTCCTTCCTAAATACATCTCTTTCTTAAAAGAGTTTTGAGTGAAGATTTTCTTTCACTAGTGAAGAGCTAGGAATATCTGCTGGAAAGCTCTCTTAGCATGGCAGAGCATAAGAAGATATCTCTGCTGGGAAACTCTCTTAGGGGAGTTAGCAGAGCTCAGCTGTAATGGCTCTCTTGGTTTTCTTGGAGAGGAGCAGGATTGCCACATCCTGTGGGGAGAGCATCCTCCTCTGGACCCCAGCTTCAGATATAGCATGACTTCCTAACAAGTTAGGATACCTTTCTCCTCACAGCTATAGATATTCAAGGTACCTTCTCTTTACAGCTGTAGGTATAGCCTGACTTCCAACCAGTCAGGATACCTTTCCCCCCAGAACTGAGGTATCCAGGATAATTTCCCTTCACATCTT
Organism: Peromyscus eremicus; assembly: GCF_949786415.1. Taxonomy (NCBI): domain Eukaryota; kingdom Metazoa; phylum Chordata; class Mammalia; order Rodentia; family Cricetidae; genus Peromyscus; species Peromyscus eremicus. The sequence goes on along the minus strand of NC_081417.1, from coordinate 8,507,948 downwards.
CAGATATAGCCTGACTTCCTGACAAATCAGGATACCTATCTCCTCACAGTTGTAGGTATCCAGGATACTTCCCTTCACAGCTGTAGGTATAATCTGACTTCCTGAAAAGTCAGGATACCTTTCCCTCCAGAGCTGTAACACTTGCAGGTTCATCATCTACAGCTGAAGAGATGAGTTAGCTGCTCCACATAGAGTGCTTATCTGCAAAGAAGCAGTATCAGGCTGCAGTAATCTGGGAAGAGGAAGCTGTGGCTGGTAGCTTTTGCACACACTATCAACATCATACTTGGACCAGGAGAAAGCCTTGTCATTCCAATGAGTCTGAGTCACTGGTATCCTTAACATGGCTGGGCTCATGTCATGAATACAAGAGTGTCATCTCCCTAGAGGCAGTGGGATCTGGAAGAACGGAACCTAAAAATGAGGTAGTTGAAAGTCTCATGCAATAGCCAACTTTATTTAGAGCATCAGATAATTTATACTCTGAAGGTTAGGCAATGTCACATGAGCAAAGTTCACAGGAGTGCAAGCTGTATACAATCACAAGGACAAGCCATGTGTGGCTGAATAACAATTGTAAACAGCTGTGGATAATCTGAAGCAAACCCACTCCTATTTACTACCTGTGGGAGGGGCACAAAGGCACATCCCAAGAACAATCCTCTTAAGGACTGAGCTCACAAGACTCTTGTCCTGGGTTTTTTGTTTTGTTTTGTTTTGTTGGGGGGGGGGTATTTTCTCATAATCACTCAGCATTCTCCTTTCACAGCTTCATTCAAGGACAGTGTTCCAACACAAGAGCATAATCGTTCCCGGTATAGTAGGACACAAAATCCTTTGGGTAAATGCCCAAGAGTGGTAAACTGGATCATCCCATGCTATCAAATAAAAACCTATAGGACCAGAAATGTGTTACTTCTTTTGAGTTGTTGACCAATGGGGTCCCATAGACACCAAGCACTGCAGGCTGTTGGCTGTGCTCTTGGTTACCCTCCAGAACTTGACAGTAGTATGAAAGACGCCACACCTTTTAACTACAGAACATGGAGAAATCATGACAATACTCACCTATAAGTGTCATCCTTACTAGCTAGTGTTCACGGTGCTGGAAGGTGCTCTGCATGCTGCCGGAGGTGGAAAATAAGCCTTAGTCTTAGCCAGCTGTGAACTCTGACAGCCATAACAATGACTGGCTTGACAAGATAAACACACTAGTGCAACAGTACGGACCTCTTTTGGCATCTGTGGGTACCAGGCATACAAGGGGTGCGCAGGAAAAACACATACATATAAAAAATTTTTAAAAACTAATCAAAAATTTAAAAACAAAGAATTATTTGGAGAGCAGGAATACAGCTGAGTAGTAGAACATATGCTTAGTCTGAGTGAAACCCTGGGCTCAATATGTAGCAGGGAGGAGGAGAAGAGGATAAGGAATATAAGGGGGGGAGGGTAAGGAGAGGGTGGAAGGAGATGAGGAATGGTAAATCTGGCCAAGAATGGTGGTGGTCTGAATTCTCAGCCCTGGTGAGGCTGACCCAGGAAGAGAACTGAGCCCAGGAGTATAAGACCAGCCTGAGCAACATAGTGAAACTCTGTCTTCAAAATAATAATAATAATAATAATAATAATAATAATAATAATAATAAATAATAATAGTAGTAGTAGTAAATAATGAGTAACTCTGAGCATATGTTATAGCAAAGAAAAGTGGGAAGATAATTTAATCAACTAGACCAAAATGAACTGGGATTATTGAATAAAAAAACAGAAAAAATTAAAACATTTCTGAAATTAGAGTATTTTATAGATTTAACAGACTGTAAAAGAAAGGAAAACATTGAAAATGACTTTTGACTTTCAGGAGAAGCTAACCAAGATTCTAGACAGACTATTCACCTGCACCTGCTTTCTTACCAGATTGAGAGCTGCCTTTCCATAGTACACAGATTCTCACATTCAGCCTTACAACAGTTTGTTGTTATTACTTGCAGAATAGCTACACTATGCAAATGATTAACATGGGCATCACCTACCCAGTGGGACCTTTGGGAACAGGTCTGCTTAACTCTCAGTAAACCCTGTAAGGCATCCCGAACAGCCATTCCAGAGCCCAGTGTTAGGTCCAAAGGAAATTCCAATTCCCCAAGCTCCAAAAGGAAATCCAAATATCTAGAAATGGCTCAATCTGGACTATAGGAGCATTTTTGACAGTTAAATAAAAACCAGCATTCCTCAGGAACAACTATGAAGCCCGTTCCCCTCAACCAAAAGGAGTCCTTTCCCTTATCACTGACAGAAGGAAAAAAATGACTATCTGTGGTACTATTAGTATACCAAAGTGCATGCAGGCCTCCAGGTTCCCTCAGTATCACAGGTACCTATTACACATTTCAAAGTCCATGCTAGCATCCTAGTTCTCCTCATCTTGTCCCCTGTGCTACAGTTCTTGGGCTTTCCTAACCACAGCCACTCATTCTCCTTATAACACTGACATTTTTTGCTATGCTTGTGTGTGTGTGTGTGTGTGTGTGTGTGTGTGTGTGTGTGTGTGTGTGTGTATGCCTCTCTATGTTCCTCTCTCTTTCTCTTCCTGTGTTCTGCTCCTGTATCTCTCACGCCCATGTTCAGCCTACTTATTTCTCTCTCTGCTCTGGACTCTTCCAAATGCCTCTGGCTGTTATCTCTCTCATATCTATAATAAAACCCTTCTTCTTAACCATACCACAGAGGGATCATATGGTTATGTTGTCAGTTTGTACACCCAGCATGAAACAGCTACTTTTACATTTTCAAAGCCTGGATCCAGTCTGAGGCTCCATGAGCAGGAGTGAACATGCTTCCAATGGGGTCATCTCCCGCATGACTCTCAGGGTCTATTGCCTACTCTCAAGTGCACCTTTCTAATAATGATTTGAAAGAAAAAAGATCTATCTGTATTCTCATAATTTTTTAATTAAATTTATTAAAATGTTAAACTATATGTTCCAAAACATCATATGTAACCATTAAAGGAAAACAAAAATAAAATCTGATGCTAGAAAAAGAAATTCATAATTTAGAAATCAGGTAAGAAAACCTGGGCCATATCTGCACATGTGACCTGTCTTCACATCAGAAGGTTAAAGCTGTGGACACTGTCAGCCTGAGACCAATTTGCACACACTCAAGTATCATCTAGAGATCTGACCTACATAAGAGTATTCCAGCTCTACTCTTTCCTTTTGCTTTCTCAGCAGTAGCCACTAACCAAATGATCATAAAGTTGTTCTCTAAAATAATTAAGCGTGGAGGTGGAAGTAGATACAGGAACAGAATCCAAAGAAGCCGATAATCTTGCCTGAGTCTTAGCGCCATCGCTTTTTGGTTATAGGGTCTTTGCTGTGTTCTTTATTCTATCATTTTGTTTTGCAGTGTTGGGGACTGGACCTAAGGCCTTGTGCATGTCAGAAAATCACTCTATCACTGAGCTAGAACTCAAGTTTCATGTAATTTTGACTTTCAAAACCTTATTTTCCTCAGTAGTAAATCAGAGGTTAAAACATCTGTTGTATGATATTTTGTTTGTGTTCTGACAAATAAAGCTTGCCTGGAGATCAGAGCTAGCCACTAGATAACCATTGAGGCTAGGCAGTTGTGGCACACATCTTTAATTCCAGCACTTGGGAGAGGGAAGTAGAGAGATCAGGAGTTCAAAGCCACCCTGGACTACATGAGCTTGAACCAGTCTAAAAGAGAAACACAGCCAGGCAGTAGAGGCTAACACCTTTAATCCCAGCACAAGGAAGGTGGAGACGGGAATATAAGGTGGGCAGAGACAAGATCTCCCAATTCAGTCTGAGTATTCGTAAAGACAGGATCGCCCCCATTTCAGTCTGAGACTTTGTACAGGTAAAAAGTCTCTGGTGGCTGGCTGTTCTGCTTCTCCCAACTTTCAGCTTTCACCCTAATATCTGACCCCAAGTTTTTATTGCTAAGACTAAATAGGTTTGTGCATTAAATACCCACTTTATAACACTGTAGGGATTACATGAAATAAAGCAAATAAGAGGCTTACAACTCACCTAGTGGAAGGAGGCAATGAATGAACAGTGTGAGTTTGTAGTAATTGTAGATTCACAAGAAGTTGGATAAAGGGATAAGAAGCTGGATAGACAAAACCCTGTGCCTTCTATGCCATCTCACTGTAGAACAGTATCCAAGCTAGGCAATGATATGCTACAATGTCTATGGATGGTTTAATGTCATTAGTACGGTGTATGCTGATTTCTATAATCACTACCACAATCTAGAAAAAATGAACCATTCCATCACTATGGAAGTCTCCTACCCTCTTCTTCGTTTTCTGGTATGCTGTCTCCACTGATCACTAGAGTGGCAGGACTTCATCGCAAACTTATATGATGCCATTAGGTTAATATATCAGAATATATATTATATGACTGTCTTAGGTTTACTATTGCTGTGATGAAATACCATGACCAAGAATGGGGAAGAACAGGTTTATTTGGCTTACTCTTTGCTGAAAAAAGTCAGGATAGAAGCTCAGACATGGCAGGAACCAGGAGGTAGGAGCTGATGCAGAGACCATGGAGGTATACCGCTTGCTGGTGTGTTTCCTAAGGCTCCCTCAGCCTGCTTTCTTATAGAACCCAGGACCACCAGCCCAGGGGTTGGTAGCCCTACAATGGTCTGGGTCCTCCCCACCAATCACCAATCATGAGAATGTTATACAGGCTTGCTTACAGTCCAATCCTATGAAGGCATTTTCTCAATTGGGGCTCCCTCCTCTCTGGTGACTATCTTGTGTCAAGTTGACATAAACTAGCCAGTACAGTGAGCTTTTGAGATTGGCTTATATTCACTTATGACAATGACTTTCAAATCCATTCAATTTCTTATCCCTTAGAAGCCCCCATAATGTGAACATACCACCCACTCTTTAACCGTTCTCCAAACAAGGGCATTTTAATTGCTTTAAGTCTGGAGATATTACAGAAAATGCCATTTATCAACACCTTATACAGATGGTTTGTCTGGATACAAGTCTTTTAATTTCTCTGAAATAAGTACCCAGGTATGTAATTACTGAATTTCACAAAGTTTTTTAACTGTCTGTCCTAACTGGGTGGGATTAGTTATAGACCTACTATTCTAGCTGAGGGGTGGCTGAATCAGGAAGATCATGAGTTTGGGGCCTTCCTGGGTGATATATAAGGCCTCACACACCTCATCTTAAAAGAAAAAATTACTCTTTTCTTATTACTAAAATCTGAGGCACAGTTTAGAAATGTTGAAATAGACAACGGTAATACATCTCATCAAAGAGAAAGTTAATACATGAGTGAAATCCCTGGATACTATTGAAAAATTATATTCCCTAGGGTAGTGGTCCTGAAAACCATCTTAATAGTGGGATCCTTTAATACAGTTCCTCATGTTGTAGTGACCCTTAACCATAAAATTATTTCATTGCTACTTCATAATTGTAAGTTTGCTACTGTCATGAATCATAATGTAAATATCTGATATGCAGGGTATTGGATATGTGACCCCTGTGAAAGGGTCGTTTGACCTCCAAAGGGGTTGATCCACAGGTTGAGAACCACTGTGTTAGGGTAATCTTATTAGTTACTTTCTTTGTTGCTTTGACAAAATATCTGGCATAACTGTATCCTCACTCAAGTAGTATAGAAAGATGAGCAATGATGCTCCAGTTGCTATCCCCTTCCGGTGAAGTCTGGAACCCTAGCCCATGGGATGGTGCTACCCATATTAGGGGAGGTTCTTCCCTCCTGGGCTAATCCTCTCTGGAAACATTCTTACAGACAAACGCAGGAATTTTTTTGCACTTGGATAAAAGTTCAGTACGTTGACAGTTAACATCCACCATCATACTTAGTAGTAGCTACTCTTGCAGACAGACCTTCAGTCTCAGTGTCTCAAGTAGTAACAGTGTGTGCCCTGCTTAGTGTGTGTCCAGCATGGCCAGACAGCTCTTCTGAGGGGTGGAGGGCTTTCTCTGTGTTCTGTAAGGTTTTCCACTTCAGGTCTCTAGCTCTTCACCATCTTCGTTCTCACAGGGCCTGGGAATAGAGTGGGAAAGAACATATGGAAGAAATCTTGGAACATTGAAACTTGAAACTGAACCTGCAAGTGGCATTTGCCTGCATGACATTGGCCAGTGTCTACCACATAACTGCAATGGAGACTAGGCATGCAGTCTCCCAGAAGACGTAATGGCGCACCTTTCTCTCTAAGTTCTGTCACAAAAATACCTTTGGCTAACAGTGAGTGTCATGGGTGAAAAGCAGACAAAACCCTGCTTTTCATACTAGAACATCAGCTTGAACTCAATCCCATGTGAGACAAACACAGCAGCAGTTTTTGAACCATGTTATGAAGACAACTGACAGAGACAAATAAACTGGAAACACAGGCACTTTTGTGTGGCTATCCAGCAGTCAGGATGACAAAAGAAATTACCCCGGCTCAAGTCAGCAACCTTTGGGAAGTCCAAGCCTGACGAAAAATCCTGAGCCCAGTTGCATCTACCTTTCCCAGGGTCTCTGATTACCCTTCCTCAGCATGATGCATTCAAGGTAAGTGAGGGTAAGTGAGCCACAGCACCTAGGCAACCATGAGCTCATTGTTGTGGCCTGTGGTAATGAAATTTATATAGTTATATGACCCAAGGGAAAAATTAAAGGAAAGGGTATTTGTTATGAAAATTCATTGTCTGTAAGTAATGTTTAGTTAAATCATACCCATTTCTTATTTCTATACTATCCATAGTGGCTGTTTCCCACTATAGTAACAGCTTGAACAGACATTCGTGACCCCTTGGGGGTCAAACAACCCTTTCAATTCATAACAGTAGCAAAATTACACTTAAAAAGTGGCAATGAAAATATTTTTATGGATGCGGGTCACCACAACATGAGGATCTATAATAAAGAGTCGAAGCATTAGGAAGATTGAGAACTTCTGCCCTCATTCACTAGTCCCAGACACGAAGAAGTTGGGCTTCTGGCTTGTCAATGTTTCTGAAGTATATTATGTTATGGAAAGTTGTGCCTCTTTCAGAACCATCTTTGCTTAATGATTTTCTTTTGATATTGGAGAAATAATATTGTTTTTTCTAAGCTCTACTTTTCACAGACCAGACTGTCCTTGTCTGCTTTTGCAAGGGTGGTGATCCTGAATCAGATATCCCCTCTGCAGCCTGGATAATGGAGCTCTCCTTAAAGGCCATCAGGAGTGAGTCTTCAGTTTCCAAATAACTCCAACCCATCCAGCTTCAAGCCTACCTGAAATTTCACACAGCTGCCACTGTCACATTACATGACTGAAAACTTTCACCATGAGATATGTTTCTCCAAGGCACAAAGTGAGCAGGGTTTTTTTGAGCTGTATTTGGAAATCTTTCACTACTTAAACACTACCCTGTCTGATCAGAAAGTTCAAAACTGTTACCGAAAAATAAAATAAAGTAAAAATAAATTAATTAAATTAAAAAAATACAAATTTGTTTTTAAAAAGGAGCATTAAATACTGTGAGTTGTGAAATACTCCACTTCTTAAAACAAGCTATGGAGTATAGAATATTATTTTAAGGCTTGTTACTTTTGTTTATGTTGCATTTGTTTAACTCTGTGAAGCAGTGTTACTGTGCCTGTCTAAAACACCTGATGGTCTAATAAAGAGATGAATGGTTAATAGTGAGGCAGGAGAAAGGATAAGTGGGGCTGGCAGGCAGAGAGAATAAATAGAAGGAGAATCTGGGAGAAAAGAAAAAAGGAGCAAGAGAACAAGGAAGGGAAGACACTAGGGGCCAGCCACCCAGTCACACAACCAGCAATGGAGTAAGAAAGAAAGAAAGAAAGAAAGAAAGAAAGAAAGAAAGAAAGAAAGAAAGAAAGAAAGAAAGAAAGAAAGAAAGAAAGAAGGAAGGAAGGAAGAAAGAAAGAAAGAAAGAAAGAAAGAAAGAAAGAAAGAAAGAAAGAAAAAAAGTATAAGGCCAGAGGCAAAAGGTAGATGGGATAATTTAGGTTAAGAAAAGCTGGCTAAAAATAAGCTAAGCTAAGGCTAGGCATTTATAAGCAAGAATAAGCCTCTGTGTGTGATTTATTTGGGAGCTGGGTGATGGGCCCCCGGAAAGAGCAAAAACAATCAACAACATTTTGGCACCTCATGTGGGACCAAATTTCATGTAGAGCTTAAGAAAGCTGATGGGAAAAAAAGAGGATACTGCTCCTTTAAGAGTTTCTGCCTGCTGGTGAGCCCTTGAGCAGCCAGTATGTTAAGCAGGAACAAAAAAACTAAGTAAAAATGTCTGTCACAGTGCAAGCATTGGCATTATTGGCATTCTAGAGCTCTAGGAAGGTTGAATGCAGTTCCTGGTCACACACCTATGACTGGTTCACAAGCTTGGCTTTCATGACTTAAGAGTGGGCAGAACTAGCCAAGAGAGCCACATGGAGGATCCAGGTGTAGCTTGGCAGTTTAAAGTTTGCTCATGCAGTCAAAAAAGCTAAAAGATATTCAGTAAAAGAGATCCAGACCGGAGAGTGGTGGCGCACGCCTTTAATCCCAGCACTAGGGAGGCATAGCCAGGTTCTGTGAGTTTGAGGCCAGCCTGGTCTACAGAGCAAGATACAGGACAGGCACCAAAACTACATAGAGATCCTATCTTGAAAAAAAAAAAATCCAGAAGGAATGACCTGTAAACAGGTTCCAGTATGTTTTACAATGTACATAGGCTTAAAAAAGAAAGAAAAGGGGTATGACAGCTTTAGAAAGAAAGAAGTAGTTAAGAAATAGTAAAGTCTTTAGAGAGAGAGAGTAAAAGTAATATAATAGAAAAAAGTCACATAAGATGGGAAATACACAGGGAGTCTGGATCCTATATGCTGCTATATTGATTCTGAATTTTTTGATCATTGATAAGCAAACAACAGCTGCTAAGAGGCATGGGATTGTGAACTGTACTGCTAAACTGAATCAATCTAGATACTTTAGGAATGCCTTAACTTTAAAAAAGAAGTCAAAAAATATATTTGTCAAATGGAAATTAAAAAATGCTTTTGAGTTTTGTTCCCACAGGAGACAAGAGGTTGTCAATTCCTTCAGGAATAATATGGATCAGGTTCATCAAGGGAGACCTTCTGAACCTTCACAGGTGACATTTATCAACAAAGGTTATAACTGGTCTTCCCAGTGCTTGGCCATATCTCAAATTTTCTCAGGGACTCGAAAGATACTTTATCCACTGACAGAAGGAAGCAGTTTGGAAAAAAAAAATGACACCTGCATTACCAAGAGTTGGGGGTGTGGGTTGTCTTTGGTTATTTGGTGGGTCATGGATGTTTGTTATAATTTAGGGGAATATAGGATAAACAGACAACTGTTAATCTCAGATATTTTGCATTGACATGGATTTTGGTATATTGATAAAAATTTAAAGTTATATGTTTCTACTCTTATGCAAAGTATTTTTGTATATTAATGAAAATTTAAGGTTATTTTTGTTACAACATATCATATGTACATTTCTATTTTTGTTTGAGGTATTGTGCCTTTGTAGTTTATTTGGAAGAACATATTGTATATATGTTTCTATTTTGTTTGAGGTATTGTGCCTATGTAGTTTATTTGGAAATATAGGGTGAAGTTCCAATTTTTAAAAGCTATTATTATAAACTATATAGGATAATCAGGAAACATAGGTTAGTGGATAACAATCAAATTTGTAGATATGTTAGGTATGCTTTCCAGATCATATAGATATATTTTAGATAGATAGTCTTCAGACCTTTCAAGACCTACAGAATATGGCATTTAAAATGTTTTGTCAACTTAGGGCTTTTCATTGACAATGAGACACAGCTGCTCCTGGCAGCACCAATTTACTTCAGAGATGATGGACATTGAAGGAACTCCTTATGGAGTTTTCTTTCATTGTGGCAAGGGCTAGCCATTGGGCAAACAAACTGCTCCTGCCTTTGACTGATGACAATGTGCTGTGCAGACTGGATATGAAGGACACACAAGAAAAAGAAAGTTGAACTTTGCCAAAACAAGACAGGACAGCCCTTCAAAATTCCTGCTTCACAGAAGTTTTTGTCAGATATTATGCAGGATAAAGAGGAAAGTGACTGATGAACTTTGCCTATACAAGGCAGGACAGTCCTTCAAATTTCCTGCTTCACTGAAAAGTTTACCAGATATTCTGGGCCTATAGGCTGAAAATGGATGCCCCAATGTTGCAGAGGAACTTTGGGTGACTGTCCAGGAAGTCAGATGTCTCTGTCATTTCTAGAGTTTTGGAAGTTGTTTGCAATGCTGTTTACTCAAATAATATTATATCCTTCTGGGGCCTTTGATGGAGTTGAAGACTAGATAGTTATAGTTGCAGTTTTCCTTATTTATGATAGAAAGTTAATTAGGTGTAAAACTTTGAATTCACTAAAATAGGATAGATAATGTATTATTTTCTCTGAATATGCTAACTACAAATGGACAGAATATTATAAATGCAATTCTTATTTGATAACTGTTTTTGCTGTGTATAGTTTTACTATGTTAAAGTTAAAATTTTTCTTTTTTATTTAGACAAAAGGGGAAATGTAGACTACTATTTTAAGATGTGTTACATTTGTTTATGCTGTGTAACATTTGTTTTAATG